>NC_074676.1:15841723-15909223 GCF_029448725.1 Salvelinus fontinalis
AAAGAGAGACAACACAACACTACATAAAGAGAAACAACACTACATAAAGAGAGACAACACAACACTACATAAAGAGAGACAACACTATACAAAGAGAGACAACACAACACTACATAAAGAGAGACAACACTACATAAAGAGAGACAACACAACACTACATAAAGAGAGACAACACAACACTACATAAAGAGAGAGACAACACAACACTACATAAAGAGAGACAACACAACACTACATAAAGAGAGACAACACAACACTACATAAAGAGAGACAACACTACACAAAGAGAGACAACACAACACTACATAAAGAGAGACAACACAACACTACATAAAGAGAGACAACACAACACTACATAGAGAGACAACACAACACTACACAAGGAGAGACAACACAACACTACATAAAGAGAGACAACACTACATAAAGAGAGACCTAAGACAACACTACATAAAGAGAGACAACACAACACTACATAAAGAGAGACAACACAACACTACATAGAGAGACAACACAACACTACATAAAGAGAGACAACACAACACTACATAGAGAGACAACACAACACTACACAAGGAGAGACAACACAACACTACATAAAGAGAGACAACACAACACTACATAAAGAGAGACAACACAACACTACATAAAGAGAGACAACACTACACAAAGAGAGACAACACAACACTACATAAAGAGAGACAACACAACACTACATAGAGAGACAACACAACACTACATAAAGAGAGACAACACAACACTGCATAAAGAGAGACAACACAACACTACATAAAGAGAGACACCACAACACTGCATAAAGAGAGACAACACAACACTGCATAAAGAGAGACAACACAACACTACATAGACAGACAACACAACACTACACAAGGAGAGACAACACAACACTACATAAAGAGAGACAACACAACACTACATAAAGAGAGACAACACAACACTACATAAAGAGAGACAACACAACACTACATAAAGAGAGACAACACAACACTACATAAAGAGAGACAACACAACACTACATAAAGAGAGACACCACAACACTACACAAAGAGAGACACCACAACACTACATAAAGAGAGACAACACTACACAAAGAGAGACAACACAACACTACACAAAGAGAGACAACACAACACTACATAAAGAGAGACAACACAACACTACATAAAGAGAGACAACACTACACAAAGAGAGACAACACAACACTACATAAAGAGAGACAACACAAAACTACATAAAGATAGACAACACAAAACTACATAAAGAGAGACACCACAACACTACACAAGGAGAGACAACACAACACTACATAAAGAGAGACAACACTACACAAAGAGAGACAACACAACACTACATAAAGAGAGACAACACAACACTACATAAAGAGAGACAACACAACACTACATAAAGAGAGACAACACTACATAAAGAGAGACACCACAACACTACATAAAGAGAGACAACACAACACTACATAAAGAGAGACAACACAACACTACATAAAGAGAGACAACACTACATAAAGAGAGACAACACAACACTACATAAAGAGAGACAACACTACATAAAGAGAGACAACACAACACTACATAAAGAGAGACAACACAACACTACATAAAGAGAGACAACACAACACTACATAAAGAGAGACAACACTACATAAAGAGAGACAACACAACACTACATAAAGAGAGACAACACAACACTACATAAAGAGAGACAACACAACACTACATAAAGAGAGACACCACAACACTACATAAAGAGAGACAACACAACACTACATAAAGAGAGACAACACAACACTACACAAGGAGAGACACCACAACACTACATAAAGAGACACCACAACACTACATAAAGAGAGACAACACAACACTACACAAAGAGAGACAACACAACACTACACACGGAGAGACACCACAACACTACATAAATAGAGACACCACAACACTACCTAAAGAGAGACAACACAACACTACATAAAGAGAGACAACACAACACTACATAAATAGAGACAACACAACACTACATAAAGCAAAACCTAAGACAACAACACAGCATGTTAGCAACACAACATGACAAATACATGGTAGCATCACAACATGACAAATACATGGTAGCATCACAACATGGCAGCAGCACAACATGTTTGCAGCACAAAACAAAGGGCAAGAAGGTAGAGACAACAATACATCACGCAAAGCAGCCACAACTATCAGTAAGAGTGTCCATGATTGAGTCTTTGAATGAAGAGATTGAGATAAAACTGTCCAGTTTGAGTGTTTGCTGCAGCTCGTTCCAGTCGCTAGCTGCAGCGAACTGAAAAGACAAGCGACCCAGGGATGTGTGTGCTTTGGGGACCTTTAACAGAATGTGACTGGCAGAACGGGTATGTGGAGGATGAGGGCTGCAGTAGATATCTCAGATAGGGGGGAGTGAGGCCTAAGAGGGTTTTATAAATAACAATCAACCAGTGGGTCTTGTGACGGGTATAGAGAGATGGCCAGTTTACAGAGGAGTAAAGAGTGCAGTGATGTGTCCTATAAGGAGCATTGGTAGCAAATCTGATGGCCGAATGGTAAAGAACATCTAGCCGCTCGAGAGCACCCTTTCCTGCCGATCTATAAATTATGTCTTTGTAACCTAGCATGGGTAGGATGGTCATCTGAATCAGGGTTAGATTGGCAGCTGGGGTGAAGGAGGAGGGATTACCTTAGAGGAAACAAAGTCTAGATTTAACTTTAGCCTGCAGATTTGATATGTGCTGAGAGAAGGATAGTGTACCATCTAGCCATACTCACAAGTACTTGTATGAGGTGACTACCTCAAGCTCTAAACCCTCAGAGGTAGTAATCACACCTGTGGGGAGAGGGGCATTCGTCTTACCAAACCACATGCCCTTTGTTTTGTAGGTGTTCAGAACAAGGTTAAAGGGCAGAGAAACCTTGTTGGACACTAAGAAAGCTTTGTTGTAGAGCATTTAACACAAAGTCCGGGGAGGGAACAGCTGAGTATAAGACTGTATCATCTGCATATATATTGATGAGAGAGCTTTGTACTGCCTGAGATATGTTGTTGATGTAAATTGAGAAGAGCGTGGGGCCTAGGATTGAGCCTTCGGGTACATCCTTGGTGACAGGCAGTGGCTGAGACAGCACATGTTCTGACTTTACACACTACACTCTTTGAAAGAGGAATTAGCAAACCAGGCCAAAGACCCCTCAGAGACACCAATACTCCTTAGCTGGCCCATGGAATGGTCTACCATATCATACGCTTTGGCCAAGTCAATAAAAATAGCAGCACAACATTGCTTAGAATCAAGGGCAATGGTGACATCATTGAGGACCTTTAAGGTTGCAGTGACACATCCCGAGTGGCGCTGTGGTTTAAGGCTCTGCATTTCAGTGCAAGAGGGGTCACCACAGTCCCTGGTTCCAATCCAGGCTATATCACATCCAGACGTGATTGAGAGTCCCATCGGGCGGTGCACAATTTGTCCAGGTTTGGCTGGGGTAGGCCAGCATTGTAAATAAGAATTTGTTCTTAATTGACTTGCCTAAATAAATAACCTAAGTGGAAACCAGATTGCATACCAGAGAGAATACTATAGACATGAAGAAAGCCAGTCAGTTGATTATTGACAAGTTTTTCCAACACTTTTGATAAACAAGGCAAAACAGAAATAGGCCTATAAGAGTTAGGATCAGCTTGATCTCCCCCTTTAAATAAAGGATGAACCGTGGCTGCCTTCCAAGCAATAAGAAGCTCCCCAGAGAGGAGAGACAGTTTAAAAAGGTCAGAAATATGCTTGGCGATTATAGGGGCAGCAACCTTAAAGAAGAAATGGTCTAAACCATCTGACCCAAATGTTTTTTGGAGGTCAAGTTCAAGGAGCTCCTTTGGCACCTTGGACTCAGTGACCACCTGCAGGGAGAAACTTTGTAGCCGGACTGGGAAAAAAGAGGGATGTGCATTGGAGCTAGTCACATTAGAATGGGTGGGAGATGAGGAAATGTTAGATGGACAAGGAGGCATGGCTGAGTCAAATAGGAATCTTGACTTAATGAAGAGGTGATTAAAAAGCTCAGCCATGTGCTTCTAGTCAGTAACAACCACATCATCAACTTTCAGGGACATTGGCAGCTGTGAGGAGGAGGGTTTATTCTCCAGGTCTTTAACCGTTTTCCAGAACTTCTTGGGGTTAGACTCACAGAGAGAGAACTACTCCTTAAAGTAACTAACTTTGGCCTTCCGGATAGCCTGAGTGCACTTATTTCTCATTTGCCTGAACGAGAGCCAGTCAGCCTGAGTATGCGTGTGCCGAGCCTTTCACCGAATGCAATTCTTGAGGTGGAGTAACTCTGCAAGATCACGGTTGAACCAGGGGCTGAACCTGTTTTTAATTATCATTTTCTTTATGGGGGCGTGTTTGTTAAACATATCACTGAAGGTCCAAGCGTCTTCGACAGAGGGGGATCAAGCTGATTCTATACTAATTTACAGAGGCCAGTTCATGAAGGAAGGCTTGCTCCTTAAAGTTTTTTAGTAAGCGTCTATGACAAATCAGGACAGGTCGTTTCACTGAGCAGCCATTACGAACACAGGCTGTAAAACAGTGATCACTAAGGTCATTACAGAAAACAGCACACTGATACCTATCAGGATTATTTGTGAGGATAACATCGAGGAGAGCAGCCTTTTCTGGGTGTTTGGAGTCATACCTTGTGGGATTGGTAATAATCTGAGAAAGATTTAGGGAGTCCCATTGCTTTAGGACTTGGTCAGGTGGTTTAAGCATGTCCCAGTTTAGGTCACCTAGCAGGAAAATTTCAGACTTAGTGTAAGGGGCCAGAAGAGAGCTTAGGGCATTTAGGGTACAGGCCGGTGCTGATGGAGGACGATAACACCCAGCAACAGTCAACAAAGAGCTATTTGAAAGTTTAATGCTTAAAACCAGCAAATCAAATTGGTCAAATTGGTGAATTGATGACCGTATTGTGGGTGTTTCAGGAAAAAGGTGTACATTTGACCTCCATCATCTAGGATGTGACAATGGTAAATAAATCTCTACATTTATGCTCATTTTTTGCGCGGTCTTGCAGGCCTTCTCATGCAGCTGCAACTGCAAGTACATTTGTAAATCATGACCCATCTTGAGTTGGGCTCTGGGATGGTGCAATTGTTGAGAGGGTGAGCTTATGGTTGTGTGGGGGTAAGGGCTCAATGTGTGTGGGTGTATGTGTGTATCCCACAACTGTTGCGAAGGAAGAAGTAAAAGATGTTAGGGACTATAGAGGATGATTCACAGCAATATGTAATAAAAATCGAGGTGAGGGCGATGGAAATGCATTTGGCAATGGATCTGCTTCGGTTCGGTGGATGGTGCTGTGTGCACTTTTCGAAGGATGGATCTCAGTCGGTCCGGGGCTGTGCGATGCGGGGGGTCGGGGGTGGTCTGCCGGGCATTGGGATGACAACCCAACTCGAGATGGGGGCTTTTGGCGGGTGGAATAGTGGGGACCAATTGGAGGTTTGCTTAGTGGAGATGCAAATGTCATGGTACAACTATATAGACACTCAATCATTATGTTACTTTTTAAAAGGACGTTTACAAACATATTTTGATAAAAATAATTGAAAGGTGTGTCTCATTATGGTAAGTGGTGAAATAAGTATAGCCAGTTACAATTGTAATGGCTTAGCAGATAATAAGAAAAGACGATCAGTATTTACCTGGCTAAAAGAGAAGGATTATAATATCTACTGTTTACAGGAAACCCATTCGACAGTTTTAGATGAAGTTTTGTGGAAAAAGAACTGGGGGGGGCAAAATATATTTCTCCCATGGGCAAAGAAATTCAAAAGGGGTGATGGTTTTAATTAATAATAACTTTGATCCAAATGTGCAACTTGTCCAAACAGATCCTCAAGGTAGATGGATTATTTTAAATATGTTATTGGACAATAAACATATATGGCTTATTAACCTATACGGTCCGAATAATGATGATCCAAGCTTCTTTGACAATATAAATAAGAATGTATCAACTCTACAAGCAACACTAGACTATTATTATAGTGGGAGATTTTAATACGGTCTTAAATACCTCTATGGACCGGAAAGGAAATCACACTACAAACTATCACCCTCAGGCACTTAAGGAAATCAGGAATGTCATGGATGTATTGGAATTAGTGGATATATGGAGACTTAAATACCCTGACCTAGTGAGATATACATGGCGGAGGCTTAATCAAGCTAGTCGCCTTGACTACTTTCTTATATCATTCTCTCTGGCACCAAAAGTTAAAAAGTGTTTGATAGGGGACAGAATGCGGTCGGACCATCACATAATTGGCATATATATTACTCTTACAGAATTTCCACGTGGGCGAGGATATTGGAAATTTAATCAAAGCCTACTAGATGATAAATTGTTTAGAACTAGGACAGAAGAATTTATAACTGACTTTTTTAGACATAACATAGGTACAGCAGATCCCCATATTGTATGGGACACTTTTAAGTGTGCCTTTAGAGGCCATGCAATTCAGTACTCATCTATAAAACAAAAGCAATTTCGATCAAAAGAGTCCATATTAACAAAGGAAATTGAAGGACTAACAGTACAGTTAGATAACAATAAAAACGGTACCATAGAGGCACAGAATAAGTTAGAGGAAAAACAAAAAGAAATGGAGGAACTTATTCAAGAAAGATTCAGCGTAATATATTACAAAAATAAAGCGAACTGGATGGAATATGGGGAAAAATGCACCAAATTCTTTTTCAATCGTCAATATAGAAATGCTACCAAAAAAAACGTATTAAAACTTGTTACAAATGATGGAGTCATGCATGATTCACCAAATGATATTTTGAAAGAGGAAGTAAAGTACTTTAAGAATATATTTTCGTTTCAGGCTCCTCCATCTCCACTAACTGAAACTAATTGTATGGATTTTTTCACTAATAATAATGTAAAATTAACATCTGTACAGAAAGACTCATGTGAAGGCCTAATTACAGAGGAGGAACTACTTGATGCAATTGGGGCCTTTAAGGATGGGAAAACTCCAGGACTGGATGGCATACCAGTGGAAGTATACAAACATTTTTTTGATATACTCAAAGGACCATTATTAGCTTGTTTTAACCACTCCTATATAAATGATAGATTATCAGACACGCAACAAGAAGGTGTGATATCATTATTACTGAAACAGGACCCAAGTGGTATATATAAAGATCCAGTCCATTTAAAAAATTGGAGACCTCTTACACTTCAGTGTTGTGATAAAAAATCCTAGCAAAATGCTTGGCGCATAGAATAAAAAAAGTTTTGTCAGATATTATTCATCCTAATCAGACAGGTTTTTTACATGGACGATACATTGGAGATAATATAAGGCAAGTACTGGAAACAATGGAACACTATGAAATATCGGGGACACCAGGCCTGGTTTTCATAGCTGATTTTGAAAAGGCTTTTGATAAAGTACGACTGGAGTTTATATATAAATGCCTAGAATATTTCCATTTTGGGGAATCTCTTATAAAATGGGTAAAAATTATGTATAGTAACCCTAGGTGTAAAATAGTAAATAATGGCTACATCTCAGAAAGTTTTAAACTATCTAGAGGAGTAAAACAAGGTTGTCCACTATCGGCATATCTATTTATTATTGCCATCGAAATGTTAGCTGTTAAAATTAGATCAAACATTAATATTAAGGGATTAGAAATCCAGGGCCTAAAAACTAAGGTGTCATTGTACCTTGATGATTCATGTTTTCTTTTAAAACCACAACTAGAAACTCTCCACGGCCTCTTAGAGGATCTAGATACATTTGCTATCCTCTCTGGATTAAAACCAAATTATGATAAATGTATTACGTATTGGATCACTAAAAAATACACATTTTACATTGCCATGTAGTTTACCAAATAAATGGTCTGACGGTGATGTGGACATACTCGGTATACAAATCCCAAAAGAAAGAAATGATCTCACTCCAATAAATTTTTATAGAAAGTTAGCAAAAATAGATAAGATCTTGCTACCATGGAAAGGAAAATACCTGTCTATTTGTGGGAAAATCACCCTGATTGACTCTTTAATCATATCACAGTTTACCTATTTGCTTATGGTTTTGCCTACACCTAGTGACCTGCTTTTTAAATTATATGAACAAAACATATTCAATTTTATTTGGAACGGCAAGCCAGATAAAATTAAAAGGGCCTATTTATATAACGAATATGAATTCGGAGGGCAGAAATTATTAAATATTAAAGCATTAGACCTCTCACTAAAGGCATCAGTCATACAAAAGTTATACTTAAATCCAAACTGGTTCTCTAGTAGATTGGTACGAATGTCTCATCCTATGTTCAAGAAGGGCCTTTTTCCCTTTATTCAGATTACACCTGCTCACTTTCGGTTGCTTGAAAAGGAAATAATTTCCAAAATATCTTTATTTTTTAAACAAGCCTTAGAAAGTTGGTTGCAATTTCAGTTTAATTCACCTGAAAGGACGGAACAAATAGTACAACAAATCTTGTGGTTAAATTCAAATATAGTAATTGATAAAAAAACTGTATTTATCGAAGAAATGTTTAAAAAAGGTATAATTTTTTGTGAATGATATCATAAATAGGACTGGTGGAGTAATGTCACACATGCAGCTAACACAGACATATGGAAATGTCTGCTCTACCCAAAATTACAACCAATTAATTGCGGCATTACCACAAAAATGGAAGAGGCAGGTGGAAGGGGATAAAAGTAAGGAACTTGTATGTCGGCCTTATATTAAAGAACATAAATGGTTAAAGAAAAGTGTGATAAATAAAAACATATACCAATTTCATTTAAGGACCAAAAAACTTACTGCTGTGCCATATAAATTGCAAAATAGTTGGGAAGAGATTTTCGATGTACCCATTCCATGGCACATGGTTTATGAATTGATACGCAAAACAACGCCGGATTCAAAACTTCGAATTTTTCAATTTAAATTATTGTACAAAATTCTTGCAACTAATAGAATGTTATATATATGGGGGATACAATCTTCCCAGCTCTGTAGATTCTGCTGTGAGGAGGCAGAGTCATTAGACCATTTATTTTGGTATTGTCCGCATGTAGCTCGTTTTTGGTCACAGGTCCAGGAATGGTTGAAGAATTGCAACATTTGCGTAGAACTAACGCTACAGAAAGCAATACTGGGGGATTTGAAAAGCCATAGTCAATCAATCAATAATATAATAATTATTTTGGCAAAAATGTTTATTTTTAATTTACAATCCGTGGAAGCTATGAGAATAGGAAGATTCAAATCTTTTGTGAAGCATCACAGCACAGTTGAAAAATATATGGCAAATAAAAATCCGAAATGGATGATGTTGGAAGATAGATGGGAAAGGTTGAGTGGAGCTGAAGGGTGGGACTAATAACAAGATAAACAATGTAGGGCATACGGGATCTGTGAAATGTGTATAGGTGTGGAGCTATTGTGAAATAGCACAGTTACAAGTGGAAATCAAACTGGACGGACAACAGAAATAAAGGAAAGACTAAGAACAAACAAGAGAGAACTATTATAAAGTAGACTGTGTCTGTAAAATGTGTATAAGATGTATAAATTGAAGGTAAAAACAGAAATGTTTATCAGTTTACTCCAATTGGGGGATCGGTGGTAGGGTTTGCGGGGAATATCAATAAAGGTATACTCCTTAAAAAAAGTATGTATGTCTATGTAGGTATGTGTATGTATATATGTGTATATGTATGCATACGTGAATGGATATATATATTTACCCCAAAAAATATGGGGGATTGGAAATTATGCAGACAATTACATTGGAAGCAACATTCTTTCCGCAATATTAAGCTGATCCACCCCCCACATAAAAAAATAAATAAAAAAATAAAAAAAACAGTCAACAAAGAGCTATTTGAAAGTTTAATGCTTAAAACCAGCAAATCAAATTGTTTGGGGACAGACTTGGTGGAGACAATCGAGCACTGAAGGTGATCCTTTGTAAAGATTGCCACTCCTCCACCTTGCCAAAAAAGGTTATAACCAGAAAGGTTAACATCAGTATTCAAAACACTCTTTCTTAACCACGTCTCAGTAATGACCAACACATCTGGATTGGAGCTGTGAACCCACACTTTCAATTGATCCATTTGAGGTAATAAGCTTCTAGTGTTAACGTGCCGAAAACCCAGGCTTTTACGAGACCAAAAATCAGTGAAACAGATATCAGAGCACAAGTCAGAATTGGGGCTAGCAACCGTAGATGGGCCAGGGTGTACATGCATATTTCCAGATATCATCAACAGTAATACAATCAAGGCACGGCAGAGGACAGGGAGAGCTCTAAAGTGTTGATTTATGAGATTTGAATGTGCATTAGATGGCAACAATATCATATTATACAGCAATTTCATCAGGTAACATGACTACAAAGTCGGCGAGAGGTGGTTAGAATAGGATGGGAGGCCAAAAATCTGTGCAACCAATAGAGAGTCAGAATCCCGAGTGTGGGAACAGACATAGTCTGTCCCATGGTTGGGTAAACAAGAAAGTTTATAGTCAACAAAGCATGCAGGAGTCATGAGTCATGAGGAGTTCACTATGGTGAATCACAAAAATAAAACAGAAATACACTATGGAAAAAGAAGGAATAGCACGTCAGAAATCAGCTCAATGTAATTGAAGAATCCATACTGTATAATCCAACCACTTCTGGAAAAATTTCTAAACTCAAAATAAACAACAACACAAAGAGTTATCTATCCAAAATGGAGATGTATGGATAAACCACTTCTCCAATCTCTTTGGCTCTATAACAAAGAACAAACAGCAAAAACATATACATGATCAAATATAAATCCTAGAATCAACTTTTAAAGACTACCAGAACCCACTGGATTAAATTGAATGAACTATAGGACAAAATACAAACCCTCCAACCCAAAAAGGCCTGTGGGATTGATGGTATCCTAAATTAAATGATAAAATATACAGACCACAAATTACAATTGGCTATACTTAAACTCTTTAACATCATCCTCTGCTATGGCATATTCCCTATATTTGGAACAAAGGACTGATCACCCCAATCCACAAAAGTGGAGACAAATTTGACCCCAATAACTGCTGTGGGATATGCGTCAACAGCAACCTTGAGAAAATTCTCTGCATTATCATTAACAGCAGACACGTACATTTCCTCAGCGAAAAATGTACTGAGCAAATGTCAAATTGTCTTTTTACCAAATTACTGTACAACAGACCACGTATTCACCCTGCACACCCTAATTGACAAACAAAGAACCCAAAACAAAGACAACGTCTTCTCATGCTTTGTTAATTTAAAAAAAGGTTATGACTCAATTTGGCATGAGGGCCTGTTATACAAATTGATGGAAAGTGGTGTTGGGGGAAAAACATACAAAATTATAAAATCCATGTACTGAAACAAAATGTGTGCGGTTAAAATTGGCCAAAAACACATTTTTTTTCCCACAGGGCCGGAGGGTGAGACAGGGATGCAGCTTAAGCCCCACCTTCTTCAACATATATATCAACGAATTGGAGAGGGCACTAGAACAGTCTGCAGCACCTGGCCTCACCTTACTAGAATTTGAAGTCAAATGTCTACTGTTTGCTGATGATCTGGTGCATTTGTCCCCAACCAAGGAGGGCCTACAGCAGCACCTAGACCTTCTGCACAGATTCTGTCAGACCTGGGCCCCGACAGTAAATCTCAGTAAGACAAAAATAATGGTGTTCCCAAAGGACCACAAATACAAATTCCATTTAAACACCGTTGCCCTAGAGCACACAAAAAACGATACATACCTCGGACTAAATATCACCGCCCCAGGTAACTTCCACAAAACTGTGAACGATCTGAGAGACAAGGCAAAAGGAACATAAAATTCAACATACTAATTAGGATCTGTCTAAAAATACTTGAATCAGTTATAGAACCCCTTGCCCTTTATGGTTGTGAAGTCTGGGGTCCGCTCACCAACCAAGAATTCACAAAATGGGACAAACACCAAAATACCCTCTGTGTACAACGTAAAACACCAAGTAATGCATGTAGAGCAGAATTAGGCTGATACCCGCTAATTATTCAAATCCAGGAAAGAGCTTTTAAATTCTACAACCACCTAAAAGGAAGCAATTCCCAAACATTCCATGACAAAGCCATCACCTACAGAGAAATTAACTTGGAGAAGAGCCCCCTAAGCAAGCTGGTCCTGGGGCTCTGTTCACAAACACAAACAGACCCTACAGAGCCCCAGGACAGCAACACAATTAGACCCAACCAAATCATGAGAAAAAAACAGATAATTACTTGACACATTGGAACAAATTTTTCAGAAAAACAGAGCAAACTAGAATGCTATTTGGCCCTAAACAGAGAGGACACAATAGCAGAATACCTGACCTCTGTGACTGACCCAAAATTAAGGAAATCTTTGACTATGTACAGACTCAGTGAGCATAGCCTTGCTATTGAGAAAGGCCACCGAAGGCAGACCTGGCTCTCAAGAGGACACAGGCTATGTGCACGCTGCCCAGAAAATGAGGTGGAAACTGAGCTGCATTTCCTAACCTCCTGCAAATGTATGACCATATTAGAGACACATATTTCGCTCAGATTACACTGACCCACAAAGAATTCGAAAACAAATCCAATTTTGATAAACTTCCATATCTATTGGGTGAAATTCCACAGTGTGCAATCACAGCAGCAATATTTGTGACCTGTTGCCAAAAGTAAGGGCAACCAGTGAAGAACAAACACCATTGTAAATTAAACCTATATTTATGTTGATTTATTTTCCCTTTTGTACTTTAACTATTTGCCCATCATTACAACGCTGTATGTAGACATAATGACATTTGACGTCTTTATTCTTTTGAAACTTTTGTTTATTATCTATTTCACTTGCTTTAGCAATGTTAACATATGTTTCCAATGCAAATAAAGCTCTTAAATTAAAATAAAATTGAATTGAAATTGAATTGAGCGAGAGAGAGGGAGAGAGAGAGAGAGAAAGAGAGCGAGAGAAAGACACAAACATACACAGAAAAAGAACCACACACACACACACAGAACTCTGTTCACACACACACACACACACAGCCAGCCAGTCAGCCCCAGCAGTCTCTTCCCCAGTCCAGTCAGGTCTGTTTTGGGGGGGATTTGCGGGGGAGCTGAGGAGAGGCTCTTCACATGGAAGTGGTGACCTGACAAACAGAGACACATGATTTTTGGGGTAAATGTGTTCTGTGTGAGGAGGAGGAAGGGAAGGACTCTCCCCCTCTTTCTCTCTGTGTCATGTGTTTTGCATTATCTCTGTTCTGAGTCTGCCCAGCTTCAAGAGCCTCAGACTACAAATCCTATTCATTACACATCATCTACATACCTGCTGCTGCCTGCGGCTGGACACAGCTCGGAAATAATGCCCCAAGCTGGCTCTTGGTGGTTGTGTGCGTGTGTGATGTGTGCATGCCCATGTGCGTGCATGTGTGTGTGTGTGTGTGCATGTGTGTGTGTGTGTGTGTGTGTGTGTGTGTGTGTGTGTGTGTGTGTGTGTGTGTGTGTGTGTGTGTGTGTGTGTGTGTGTGTGTGTGTGTGTGTGTGTGTGTGTGTGTGTGTGTGTGTGTGTGCATGCCCATGCCCATGTGTAAGCAGTGTAATAGATGGTGATTGTGTTGCTGAGGAACAGTGTTGTGTTGTAACAAGCAGATGCTTCACAGAAGATCACTTACTGGAGCTCAACACCCCACTGAGTCAGAACTGAACACATCCTATTTAAGAACATACCATGCCAAATAAAATTGATCACCTAACCTTTACCAAGAACCCATCTATTTTCACATGTATCTAACCGAAGCTGTTAGATGTCTTGCCAACTCCTAACAATGACAATAGGAGTTGTTAAGACAGCACAACCAGATCTAGGATCAGGTTAGAAATACACCTCATTTCACTATTTCACAATGTGCCATTCCTGTGATGTAACCATGACATCACCATCGTTCACAAAGGGCAACTATTGCCGGGAACTGGGATCTCGGAAATCTCTGACTTCCGACTTCAGTGAGTTCAAGACAACTGGGAACTCGGAAAACAATGAGCTCCGACTCGGTAAAATAGTGTTGAAAGGTCATCCAACTCGGAATTCCAAGTCGGGAACTCCGGCCTCTTTCTAGAACTATGACTTTCCGACCAGAAGATCACTGACGTCATGATTTTACCTTGTTTTTTCAGAGTTCCCAGTTGTCTTGAAAGCACCATAAGTATAAAGGACAAAACTTTTCTTCCTTTTCAAGTTGTGGCCGGTGTGTGTGTGCGTGTTTGTGTGTGTCTGTGTGTGTCTGTGTGTGTGTGTGTGCGTGCGTGCGTGCGTGTGTGTGTTTGTGTGTGTGAGACACTCACTACAGCAGCTAAAAGCGAGTCAGTCTTCTCCTTTCAACACTGGTGAGACACGGTGGAGACTCAGGCGGGGAATAAAGGCTTCAATAACCTCTGTCATGTTACATAACCATTCCAACAACCACATTGTTGATATGGTAAACAACATTGTCCATGACCATGTCCTTTATGCATATGTTAAAGCCAGGAGTTTTTTCCAACCATGTGGATGTGACCCACCCGACTAGGAAAAACTCCTGGCCTTACACAGTAACTAAGGTAAATCAGACTGATCTGATCTCGAGGTACTTGGCCATATATAGCTATGCATCCTGCTATAACCAGGGCCCAGAGTTTTTCCTGGTCAATTCATGACAAAAAAAAACTCCTGGCACCTATTTAGACCACATCACTGAAGTCTTCACTTTAGTCAGGGTGAGATCAAACTGACTATGCCCCTTAACCCCTTAATCACAGTACAGATGTATGATCTTAGGTTGATACAGCAGGAAAATAATCCTGCAGCAACAGGAAATGTTAATTATTACATGGATTATAATTAACGGACACTGCAAGTTTTACATTTCTTGAATTGCCGGAAAGTTCTTGTACAACAGGGCGATCAAATTAAGATCCTACATCTGTAGTTGGGGTTATAGTAATTTATTCCTATGTTGTTGGCTGTTTGATCCCAGCTCCTGAGATTAACCCTGCTGTCTCCTCACTGAGATGAGGGTTAAGCTAAGGGGGGGTTGGTTTAATGTTGATACCCCCCTCTAGGAGACTTTGAAAATGTGTATTTATTTATTTATTTATTATTTTATTTAAATAGGAAAGTCAGTTAAGATTAAGAACAAATTGTTATTTACAATGACAGCCTAAGAACAGTGCCTTGTTCAGGAGCAGAACGACAGATTTGTTTTAACCTTTTAAGTCAGGGATTCGATCTAGAAACCTTTCGGTTACTGGCCCAACGCTCTAACTGCTAGGCTACCTGCCGCCCTGCGTTGATGACACTGTCGATCTTTCCATACCGCGTGCATGTGTGTCTGTCTGTGCTCGTGTCCACGCGTGCCTGTGTATGTGTGTCTGTCTGCGTATAATAAGGTTTACAGGGGTGAAGTGTAATGTTACATTAACTAACACAGGGAAAGGCAGTAGGAGGGCTTCGTGACGGCTTGGGGGCCTAACAAACAGAGGAATCAATCACCCAGAGAGGAAGTCAACAAGAGATGCCTTACTTTGTAAACTCTGTGGCCCCCCTGGCAACAACCAACAGCCACGGCAACAAGAGCAGCCACTGGCATACAGTACATGTGTGCAACAAATATGCCATCTGTACCCAGTGACAGCTTTGCAATCAGCACCAAACAAGACTGCACCGCAAACAGGAAAACAATGCAGAAATGGGGGAGGGATAAAGGGTTGAGGTGAGAAGAGAGAGAGAGAGCTAGGAAGACAGGCAGACAGGCAGGCAGGCAGACAGACCATGGTAGAGTGAGATCCAATCGCTCTCGACTCTCGACAGTTTTGACGGAAGAGGAAGTGCAGTAAAGCAGAAAAAAACTGCCCTAAAGACCTGATGTCAGTAATCAGGTCTTTACTGTATGCTGATTATAGTACAGTCACTCTCACTGCTGTGGGGCATTGCAGTAAAGTGGTGTTAACTCCTGCAAAGGCTCCCCATGGAGAAGATTATGGCACAAACAGCGCTGTTGGGTGGACTGCAGTAAAGTGGTTTTTAGTGTTGCTTTTACTGTTGCCGAGTGGGGCTCTAATGACCAGCCAACGATACCATGAGGCTCTCCCTTCTCCCAGTGTGTGTGTGTGTGTGTCATCCCAGTCTTCTACAGACCTATAACCCCCTTTTAAACACACTACTGTTGCACACTATAGACTCCTTACAGAAATATAATATCCTATGATGTAACAAAGGAAGTCTACTGAAGATTGTTCTCTTTCTTTGTTTTGTGGAGGTTTTTTAACTTGCCCTTTAAATCTCTACATGATGTATCCCCTATTTCACTCCATTCTCTCTATCCTTCTGTCTATTTTTACCTTTCCCTCTTCTCTTATTTTCTCTGTCTTTCATAATCTTCTTTCTCTGTGTCCTCCTTTTTCTCCCCTTATTCTTTTCTTTCTTTCCTTCCCCCTCTCTCCAGCCAGCTCTGGAAAGTCCATTCACACAGTGACACAAGGACCGTCTCCTCTCCCTCCTTCATGGCAGACCAGACTGTAAGCCTATGTTTTTTCAATTAACCCAGGCTCTTGTACACTATTCAGGAGAGCATTTGGCCAGCACAGGCAGAAAACAAATGGAAAGTCACTCAGGATCTCCCTCCGGGAGGGAGAGGCTTCAGAAAGACCCGTTCCCCCTAGAAGTCCCAGAAACAGAGCAGTAGTAGCAGCACGATCAGACAAGACCAGAACATTAAAAGGAGAAAATAAAGCAAGAGGCATATACTCCATCCCAAATGGCACCCTATTATCGTAGGGCTCTGGTCAAAACTAGTGCACTATATGGGGCATAGCGTGCTACTTGGGAAGGATGTAGGAGTCTGTGATGATAGGGGTGAAGGCTTCACCGCAGGGTGTCAGTGTGCACTTGAAGGGGATAGTGGGCCTAGAAGAGGGGGAGTTGAAGTAGTGCATATGGACGGATTTCCATGGGAATGTGGATGAAAGCGAGTGGGGTGAAGTGGTGGGGCTGTGGCCGGTGGTGCCCGGCGGGGAGAGGGGACAGATGCAGTAGGACTCACATCAAAGCTGCTGTCACTGGGCTGCAGATGAGGACGGCATGCAGACTGTCTTCTCTCTCTCTCTCTCTCTCTCTCTCTCTCTCTCTCTCTCTCTCTCTCTCTCTCTCTCTCTCTCTCTCTCTCTCTCTCTCTCTCTCTCTCTCTCTCTCTCTCTCTCTCTCTCCCTCTCCCTCTCCCTCTCCCTCTGTCTTATTTACAGAGATGAGCTCCAAACAGCCCATTGGATCGGTCTGCCCCGCAGCAGAGCAAATAAACACACTGTCACTGACACACACTATGTCTTTCATCGACACACATAGTCTCTCTCTCTCTCTCTCTCTCTCTCTCTCTCTCTCTCTCTCTCTCTCTCTCTCTCTCTCTCTCTCTCTCTCTCTCTCTCTTATTCTTACTCACACATACATACAGGAGAGGGCCTGACCCAGCCTAGCACAGATTAGTCCAGCACAGCTCAGCTAAGTACAGCAGAGCACAGTTTAGACTAGTCCAGTTCAGAAGTTTACAGTAGGTCAGTAGAGATACGAATCATTGTTCAGTCCAGCCATATTTGCAGACTAGTTTATCAAAGCTGGAAAAAAGTCCAACCCAGCCCAGCCGGTTGAGTCCAGCCCAGCCTAGTCCAGCCCAGTTGAGTCCAGCCCACTCTAGTCCAGCCCAGTTGAGTCCAGCCCAGTTGAGTCCAGCCCCTTCTAGTCCAACCTAGCCCAGTTCAGGCAGTCTAGTCCAGCCCAGTCTAGTCCAGACACTCTAGCCCAGCCCAGTCTAGTCCAGACAGTCTAGTCCAGGCCTGGTAGAGAATTCTCAGTATTTATTGTCCTTTTTAAAGTCACATTATGAGTGAATTTAACATAAACATATGAAAAGGAACACTGTCAGCATCACCAAACTGTCAAAAAGGGACAAAATACGAAGATTACATCATGGAAAAAGATCTGTGACAGAGTGTGTGTATGTGTCTGTGTATGTGTGTCTGAATTTGTTTGCGATGGGAAGAGGGATGAATGGAGGTTGCCCCCACACCCCCTCATCCCTCACGCACACCTAGATAGACAGACATCCAGACAGACATACAGACTTCACTGGTGCAGACAAAACACACTGACATATCAACAGCAGCTGTAGTAGTCAAAACTCTTACCTCAGGAGCGGTATAGTATAGTCAGCACTGGGGAAAGCCTCACATCTGTAGCAGTAGTAGTTGCTCTCCCTTTCTCTCTCTCTTTCTCAGCGGAGCGCAGACAGCCAGTCACACAGGCTAGCAGCGCAGAGCGTAGTGGAGCGCACAGCAGAGCAGAGCAGGGCTCAGCACACGTTAGAAGCAGAGAGAGCACTGGAGCTGTGCAGCCCCTGGGCCCGTCCACACAGACTCTGCCTTCTGAGGATGAAAAGAGAAGTCTTCATTACCAGCTGCAGAACACGCCTCCTCCCTCAGTCCCCCTTCCTCTCCCTCCTTCCCTTCCTCTCCTCCCTCCCTCCCCTCCACACTCCCAGCCAGTAGCACGCTCCAGGTCTTGTCCCAGCCAAGTGAGAAGGATCAGACTGCCAAAGAAAATCTCAAGTCCCACTCGCCTGCCAGTGCAGTGCACAGGGAGAAAGGGAGAAGGAGAGAGGGAGGGAGAGAGAAAGTGTGAGAGAAAGTGTGAGCGAGAAAAAGGGCATGAGAGAGAGAGGGAGGGAAGAAGGCTGGAGAAAAGAAGAGACGGTGGAAGATTAGAAATACGGAGAAAGCGATTAAGAGGGATAGAAAGTAAGAGTGAATGAGAGGAGGAAAGTAAAAAGGAAGGAGAGAGAGAGAGAAGGGAATAGAAGAGAACATGTGTGTGAGAGAAGGGGGGCTAGAAGGGAGGGAGACAGAGAAAAAGAGAAAGGAAAGAGAAAGGGAGGAAGAAGACAGCTGTCATAGATAGGGGGAGAAAGAGAAGTAAAGAGAAATAAAAGAGAGAGAAAAAAAAGTTTAATCAGGGGGATGTTGGAGGTTCTAATTAGGGTTTGCTGTAGGAAACATCCGATCAAACAGGCTGCTTGCCTTTCTGGAACTGAAGGAATGTGTGTCACCAACTCTTCTCCTCTCCCTCTTCTTTCATTTCATTCTCAACAACTGTAAATGAGGATGATACTTTACATTCGTCAGCCTTCGGCCCACCATTTTGCCTTTCCTTTCCTTTCCTTTCTCCTTGGCTCCCTCTTTTTTCTTCCTGTGAACGCTCGCCCCATCAGACAGGAAACTGGGCCTTAAAGGACTGGCTGTTTACTGTCTATAATTATGAGAGGGGCCGGGCACACTGACTGCACTCAACCCAACCAGTCAGCCAGGCAGGCAAGGCAGTTAGAAAGCCCTGCCCCCAATGCCACCACACACAGACCCAAGAAGACCAAGCCAAACCAGGGAATGGCACAGAGAGAATGAGAGAAAGAGGAGAGAGGGGGGGGTGTTGAGTAAAAGATAAAAAGGAGGAGAGAAGGGGGAAAGAGAGAAAATAAGAAAGAAGGGGTGAAAAGAGAGGAGAATGGAGAGACTTAGCAAGATAAAGGAGAAAGGAGGGAAGGGACACCGAGAGAGAGAAATAGGACAGGAAAGGGAGAAAGAAGGCAGACAGAGGGTGAGAGAGAGATAGGGACAGAGAAAGAGACGTCCAAATTCAAGATCTGTATTCATGAAACTACAGAAACATCACAGAGAGTGGCGATTGGGTCTCAGTCAGAATTAAATGGAGATGATTACAAAACAGAAAAGGAACCAAAAACGTTATTTGCATCCCACTTCCTCAAGCTGTAACTGCAACTCGACCTCACTGCGCTCATACAGCACTGCGAAATTCCCAAAACGTGTTTCCCAACACCTTCAATTTGGTCCAGAAAGCATTCAGGTCATGCTCCAGTTCATGGTGTTGCATTAGTCAGCGCCATGATCCAATTAAAAAGAGCCACCACCACAACACAACGTCACTACATCCGCCCTGCCTGCTCCCGTTTTCCTACTATTATAGGTAACCTTAAGTCTGAATATTAATTAATTGACTCCATGGGTCATGAAATGTGGTTTAACCAATTTACACTAATGGTCAAAAGTTTTAGAACACCTACTCATTCAAGGGGTTTTCTTTACTTTCTCTTTCTACATTGTAGAATAATAGTGAAGACATTAATAACTAGGAAATAACACATATGGATTCATGCAATAACCAAAAAAGTGTTAAACAAATCAAAATATATTTTATATTTGAGATCCTTCAAAGTAGCCACCCTTTGCCTTGATACCAGCTTTGCAAACACTTTTGCCATTCTCTCAACCAGCTTCACCTGGAATGCTTTTCCAACAGTCTTGAAGGTGTTCCCACATTTGTTGAGCACTTGTTGGCTGCTTTTCCTTCACTCTGCGGTCCGACTCATCCCAAACCATCTCAATTTGTGGAGGGCAGGTCATCTGATACAGCACTCCATCACTCTCCTTCTTGGTAAAATAGCCCTTACACAGCCTGGAGGTGTGTTGGGTCATTGTCTTGTTGAAAAAGAAACGATAGTCCCACTAAGCCCAACCAGATGGGATGGCGTATCGCTGCAGAATGCTGTGAAGCCATGCTGGTGAAGTGTACCTTGAATTCTAAATAAATCACAGACACTGTCACCAGCAAAGCACGCCTACACCACCACACCTCCTCCTCCATGCTTTACGGTGGGAACTACACATGCAGAGATCATCTATTCACCCACACTACATCTCACAAAGACACGGCGGTTGGGACCAAAAACCTCAAATTAGACCAAAGGACAGATTTCCACCGGTCTAATGTCCATTGCTCGTGCTTCTTGGTCCAAGCAAGTCTATTCTTCTTATTGGTGTCCTTTAGTAGTGGTTTCTGCCATGAAGGCCTGATTCACGCAGTCTCCTATGAACAGTTGATGTTGAGATGTGTCTGTTACTTGAACTCTGTGAAGCATTTTTTTGGGCTGCAATTTATGAGGCTGGTAACTCTATTGAACTTATCCAGAGGTAGATGTAACTCTGGGTCTTCCTTTCCTGTGGTAGTCTTGATGAGAGCCAGTTTCATCATAGCACTTGATGGTTTTTGCGACTGCACTTTAAGAAACTTTAAAAGTTCTTGAAATTTTCTGTAATGACTGACCTTCATATCTTAAAGTATTGATGGACTGTTCTTGCTCTAATATGGACTTGGTATTTTACCAAATATGGCTATCTTCTGTATACCCCCCCTACCTTGTCAACATAACTGATTGGCTCAAATGCATTAAGAAGGCACACCTGTTATTTGAAATGCATTCCAGGTGACTACCTAATGAACTTGGTTGAGAGAATGCCAAGAGTGTCACACCCTGATCTGTTTCACCTGTCCTGGTTATTGTCTCCACCCCCTCCAGGTGTCGCTTGTTTTCCCCAGTGTATTTATCCCTGTGTTTCCTGTCTCTCTGTGCCAGTTCGTCTTGTATGTCCAGCCTACCAGCGGTTTTCCCCGTTTTCCTGCTTTGCCTTTTCTCCTTTTTCTAGTCCTCCCGGTTTTGACCCTTGCCTGTTCTGGACTCTGTACCCGCCTGCCTGACCATTCTGCCTGCCCTGATCTCGAGCCTGTCTGCCACTCTGTACCTCCTGGACTGGTCCTGATCTTGTTATGATCTTTTGCCTGTCCACGACCATTCTCTTGCCTATTCTGTTTGGATTTATGAAACATCTTAAACTCCAACCATCTTCCTACTGTGTCTTCATTTGGGTCTCGCCTTGTGTCATGATAAAGAGTGTGCAAGCTGTCATGAAGGCAAAGGGTGGTTACTTGAAGAATCTCAAATTTAAAATATGTTTTGATTTGTTTAACACTTTTTTGGTTATGATTCCATGTGTTATTTCATAGTTTTGATGTCTTCACTATTATTCTACAATGTAGAACATAGTACAAATAAAATAAAACTCTTGAATGAGTAGGTGTTCTAAACCTTTTGACCCGTAGTGTATGTTTCCTAATATAGTTTGCTTTCAACAATTTAATCATATTTTTCACCAAAATAAGTTTTTTCAATAAAAAACAAATGTTCCCTATACTTAGTCCATCATACTTTTTACTGACATTGACCAAATTTTTACAAAATGAGTTCTTTTGAACCTTTTTACATTTTAACTATTTATTTTCATATTCTCTTCAAGGTCTCTACTAACAGAAATGGTGCAATATTAATCCCTCACCAACTGAATTCCAAGCCTTTAATCTTGTATTGTTGGTGACAGATTTTTTTGATTTCTTACAGTCCTCTGAGTTGGCAAAGTTCGAGTGCCACAACACTGAACTGCAGTAACCCAAAAGGATACAAAATATGTAATTCGATGCAGGAGGGCTGGGGCAGTTGACCAATCAAGTGAAATTTAAAATCCACTTCTAAATCCATTGTCAAAACATGCTCTACCAATCGGTTGAGAAAAGGCTTAAAGGAGACTCGTATACTTCAACAACTATTGAGAGAGATAAGAGAGTGTGAATTGATACAGATAAAAAGAGAGAGTGCGTACGGAAGGGAATACAAGGGGAAGGAGTGAGGGTGTATGTGGTTATCTGGGGAACATTACCACCTACACAGACCCTGTCAATGGCATAATGGGGTCACTCAGAGACACACACGACGCAGCTGTTTTATGGCTTAATCTGAGTCTTCAGAGGTAGAGTGTTAATCCAGCCTCTGAAAGCCTGTGTTTATTTAATGTCTTCTGAGGAATCGAACAGCTCTACTCTAGTGGCGATGGTTAAGACATGAAAACAGCACGCAACAGTGGGAAGACAATATGACAATGGGAGGAGGAACGAGTCTCTTTGTCTGACACTCACTTAAGTCTTTAAAATCCCTTAGTTGTTGTTCCATGGCATTGCCATAAAGAGAGATTCACAAGCACACTGGGACACAGTGAGGCGAATGTCTTACCAATCGACCAGTAGGGGCTCTGTTGCGTTGCGCTAAAGCAGGCACTCAAAGGCAGAGTTGAGTCAAAGTTTCTCTCTCTCTCTCTCTCTCTCTCTCTCTCTCTCTCTCTCTCTCTCTCTCTCTCTCTCTCTCTCTCTCTCTCTCTCTCTCTCTCTCTCTCTCTCTCTCTCTCTCTCTCTCTCTCTCTCTCTCTCTCTCTCTCTCTCCCCCTCTCTCTCTCTCTCTCTCTCTCTCTCGGAATCTCTCTCAATTCAATTTCAATTTAATTCAATTTAAATTTAAGGGGTTTTATTGGAATGGGAAACATATGTTTACACTACCAAAGCAAGTGAAAGATAATAAACGAAAGTGAAATAAACAATGAAAAGTATACAGTAAACATTAAACTTACAAAAGTTCCAAAATAATAAAGAATCTCTCTCTCTTGCTCTCGCTCTCTCGCTCTCTCGCTCGCTCTCGCTCTCGCTCTCTCTCTCGCTCTCTCTCGTACTCTCTCACCCACCCCCCTGGTCTGCCACTCTTTTTCTGTCTCAGTAGGGGAGGATGAAAGGATGCCCAGCGTGCCTCTCAATTTCATGACGGAGGTTACTTGAATGGCCAGTGGTCCCTGTCAGTTTAGATGGATTATTGTCGGAGTTAGGGGTCCTTGTCAGGAGCAATATGTCCCACCTTTATTCTAAGCATCTGGTTAATTCACAGCACATAATATTGACTTAAACAGACTAATAAAGAGAGGCAGATGGGAGAAGTTGAGAGGGGGAGGGAGAGTGAGAGATACAGAGACAGATACGGATACACACAGAGACAGAGGGAATGGAAAGAGAGTGAGAAAGCAAGCGAGCACAATAAAGACAAAGAAGGGGAGATTTTCTAAGCTTTTGAATTACTGTTGAACTAATGTTGTGACTATAATCAGATACAAACAGTGCATACCCCAGGCCTTGAACCGTGGCTATTAAGTGTCTATTTACAACCAATACAGGGACACAGCAGCATGCTTCAAAAGCCTGCCTGATTGCATATGAAAACAACCATAATGACAGCCTGATTAAAAGGACAACATTCAATATCAGATTTTGCAGCTATAGGAGTCGCTATCCAAACACACACAGTGTCTTTAGAGAAGCCAATGTACACAGACCAGAGGCAGGCCCCCGGAGAAAGGACAACACCAGCATCACATAAGGAGTAAGGACTGCACAGTATAAAAACAGACTGATACATGCACACACACAGGTGTGTTCGTGACGCACCACATGCGCACGCACGCACACACACACAGCGTCTGTGATTGGGTTTCAACGCTCAGGGGGAAAGTCTATGTGTGTACAATGTAATGCCCTGGGTCTCTGACAAGGCCACTGTAGTCATGAACCAAACACACGATGTAAACAGACAGGTACACTGACAGGCTGGGATTGGACCAAAAGATATTGTGTCATAATGAAAAACCCTAATACAACCATAAAGGGTTATTTGGCTTGTCCCTAAAGGAGCACCCTTTTTGGCCCCAGGTAGAACCTCTTCACAAAAATGAGTTCTTCGAGGGTTCTTCGTTGGGCAACTGAAGATCTCTTTATGGTTATACGTAGCACGTTTTTCGCACTTAAGAGTGAACTGTGGGTTGAGATTACACCTAAGTAGAGTACATCTTACTACTCCTGTATACTACGGTAAAGATTGTATTGATTTTAGAAGAGAGTGGGTGGGGGTGCATGTGCGACTGTGGTCAGGTTTTGGTAAGGATTCTGGAATTAATCTAATGTTGTTGTGAAATTGATATTTCACCCATAAGGGCCTGAATTTGAAGCAGAGCCTGAGACAGATGGAATAGGGGGAAGGAATGTTGTGTCGCACACAGAAAACCTTTGTGATGTTTCAAAGTGAATAAATAACTTATAACTTAACATCCTCAATGTTTCCAGACTGAATATGGAGATTGTTCCAGTCCGGTCCTGGAGCTTGTTCATACAAGGACAGTAAGGGCTTGTATAATACTGGTCCAAACAAGCACATTTGGTGCGCAGCAAAGATCAGTAGAATAGCCGTTTCAGATGTGACTATATAACACACATTCTCCTACTCACACTGCAGCCTCAGGTGTTTAAATGGTATTTTCCTACTGCTGGAAAGCATTATAAAACGCAAATAAAACATACAGTGCATTCGGAAGACATTCAAACCCCTTGACTTGTTCCACATTTTGTTACTTTACATCCTTATTCTAAAATGTATTAAATAAAATTTGAAATTGCGCTCAGGTGCATCCTGTTTCCATTGATCAACCTTGTGATGTTTCTACAACATGTCCACCTGTGGAAAATTCAATTAATTGGACATGCCTTGGAAAGGCACACACCTGTCTATATAAGGTCCCACAGTAGATAGTGCATGTCAGAGCAAAAACCAAGCCATGAGGTTGAAGGAATTGTAAGTAGAGCTCTGAGACAGGATTGTGTCGAGACACAGATCTGGGGAAGGGTACCAAATTATTTCTGCAGTATTGAAGGTCCCCAAGAACACAGTGGCTTCCATCATTCTTAAATGGAAGAAATTTGGAACCACCGAGACTCTTCCTAGAGCTGGTCACCCAGCCAAACTGAGCAATCGGGGCAGAAGGGCCTTTGTCAGGGAGATGACCAACAACCCGATGGTCACTCTGACAAAGCTCGGGAGTTCCTCTGTGGAGATGAGAGAACCTTCCAGAAGGACAACCATCTCTGCAGCACTCCACCAATCAGGCCTTTATGGTAGAGTGGTCAGACGGAAGCCACTCCTCAGTAAAAGGCACATGACTTCCCACTTGGAGTTTGCCAAAAGGCACCTAAAGGGTTCTCAGACCATGAGAAACAAGATTCTCTGGTCTGATGAAACCAAGATTTAACTCTTGGCCTGAATGCCAAGCATCACTTCTGGAGGAAACCTAGCACCATCCCTACAGTGAAGCATGGTGGTGGCATCATGCTGTGGGGATGTTTTTTCAGAGGCAGGGACTGGAAGACTAGTCAGGATTGAGGGAAGCTGAACGGAGCAAAGTACAGAGAGATCCTTGATGAAAACCTGCTCCAGAGCGCTCAGGACCTAAGACTGGGGCAAAGGTTCACCTTCCAACAGGACAACGACCCTAGGCACACAGCCAGACAACACATGAGTGGCTTTGTGACTTGTCTCTGAATGTCCTTGAGTGGCCCAGCCAGAGCCCGGACTTGAACTCGATCGAACATCTCTGGAGAGACCTGAAAATAACTGTGCAGCAATGCTCCACATCCAACCTGACAGAGCTTGAGAGGATCTGCAGAGAAGAATGGGAGAAACTCCCCAAATACACGTGTGCCAAGCTCGTAGCGTCATACCCAAGAAGACTCTAGGCTGTAATCGCTTCCAAAGTTTCTTCAACAAAGTACTGAGTAAAGGGTCTGAATAGTTATGTAAATTGTATATTTCTTATTTTTTAATTGTTTATTTTTGTAACAATAAAAAACAACTGTTTTTGCTTTGTCACTATGGGGTATTGTGTTTAGACTGATGAGGAAAAATAATATTTAATACATTTTAGATTAAGGCTGTAACGTAACAAAATGTGAAAAAAGTCAAGGGGTCGAAATACTTTCCGAATGCACTGTAAATATATAGAGTTTATAATGTGTATTGAAGACCTCTGGGTATTTAAAAATGGGTCACATTTACTTCTGGGTTAAAATGCTAATTAAAGAAGCATTTCGTGAGACAGACATTATTGACTCACTGTAATGTTATTTGCCTGTTAACCTGTTGGGGATGGGGGCGCTGTTTAGACTATTTATGCTAATTTGGCTAATTTTTTAAACGGCTTCCCACAAAATCCTTGATCGTACAATATGCATATTATTATTATTATTGGATAGAAAACAGTCTATAGTTTCTATAGGAGTTGAAATTTTGTCTCTAAGTGGAACAGAGCCCATTCTACAGCAATTTCCCTGACATGGAGTCAGATTTGAGAAATGTTGGCCACTCTTCTGAAGTCAGTTATAAGGGCACTGTCGTTGCTATGACTATACGGACACTTCTTACGTCTTCCCCTGGATGCCTTTACGTGATGACGATTCCAACGGGGTCGATTGCGCGTTCACAGGCCCTACAAATGAAAAAACCCTGAAGCTAGTCATTCTTTGGGAGCTGCGTCATGAGCCTAGAGGACACCGGCGCGCACCTGTTCCAAGCGTTAGTTTAGCCTGTTATATTTCTCCGGTCATCTTTTCACTCGTTATAGGAGTTAAAAACATCATAAGGTAGTTAATTTAAAGCGTTTTATAGCAATTTATATCCGTTTAGTGCGATTTTGGGACATTTATTTTTGCAACGATGTGAAAAGTTGGGCACGCTTTTCAGTTCATCCCGAACGCAGTTGACATTTCCACATGGCAAGAGGACAGCTTTCCACCAAAAGACGATTTCTCCCAAGAAAGGATCCTTTGCCCAAGATACTGATGGAAGAACAGCTCAAGGTAGGACATTTTTATTATGATAAATCGTGTTTCTGTCGAAACATTTTAGTGGCTTAGGACGCCATGTTTTTTGACGTAGCTTCGCTTGGCGCAAACTGTATTGAAAAGTAAGGATAAATTAAAAAATGTAATAACGCAATTGTATTAAGAATTAAATTGTCTATCAATCCCTGTCCACCCTATATTTTTTAGTCACGTTTATGAGTATTTATGTATAAGAGTAGATCACTGTCTAAGTGGCGCAAGGACTTTTTCTTTACCAGCTTGTCTACATTTCACATTGTCTAACCATGATTTTGGTGGCTAAATATAAACATTTTCGATCAAACTGTATATGCATGTTGTAATGTGATGTTACAGGAGTGTCATCGGAAGAATTCTGAGAAGGTTAGTGAAAAAATTAATATCTTTTGGCGATGTTGACTTTTATCGCTCACTTTGGCTAGAATCAATGCTGGGCTGCTAATTGCTATGTGCTAAGCTAATATAACGATTTATTGTGTTTTCGCTGTAAGACACTTAGAAAATCTGAAATATTGTCTGTATTCACAGGATCTGTGTCTTTCGATTCGTGTATGCTGTGTATTTGTACGAAATGTTTGATGATTAGTAGTTAGGTAAACACGTTGCTCATTGTAATTATTCTAGTCCATTTGTGATGGTGGGTGCAATTGTAAACTATGCCATCTACCTGAAATATGCACTTTTTTCTAACAAAACCTATCCCATACCATAAATATGTTATCAGACTGTCATCTAATGAGTTTTTTTGTTGTTTAGGGGCTATAAATATCTTAGTTTAGCCGAATTGGTGATGGCTACTGGTGTTGGTGGACAAATAAAAGATGGTGGATTATGCTAATGTGTTTTTAGGTAATAGATGTACATCTTTACATATTGTGTCTTCCCTGTAAAACATTTTAAAAATCGGAAATGTTGACTGGATTCACAAGATCTGTGTCTTTCATTAGCTGTATTGGACTTTAATGTGTGAAAGTTAAATATTTTAAAAAAATATTTTTTTTGAATTTCGCGGCACTGGTTTTTCAGTGGGGGGGGGGGGGGGGGGGGGGGTGTGCCGCTAGCGCCACGCTGATCCTAGACAGGTTAATTAAATGTATTTTATGCTAAATATATCCATGGGAAAAGCTTATTGCTACTTGGAACTGTCTCCTTATAAAACAACGACAGAGTTTACTTCAGAAATAAAGATGCTTTCAAACGCCTTTTCGCCACTTTAACCCCATAAGGTCGAATTCCGTGCCCCGTGGGAAAATAATTAGCATAATAAAAAAAGCCCCATAAAAAATATCAGTTTAAGCTAGAAATGTGTCTCAATCCACCGCATCCACCTATGTGGCACTTGCGCATCTGCGGTGAAAGGTGACAGAGATAGAGCGGTGTTTGTCAGACAATGAGACCATGAGACGTCCAAATGGTTTGGCCAACAAACTATTATGACCACTCTATGGAAAGAGGAGACTCTCACAATGGTGTTCTCAATTTTGCTCTTCGGCCCTCACAAAGCGTCTTGGGACTCGTAAAGTCGGTACAGCCGATCTACGAAATTGTGAGACTCTCACAAACATGTACATGTTGGTTGTTTTGCTTTAGGGCTCCCACAGGCCTCACAAGACTCGTCTGAAAATCCCCCGGTACCAGTTGAAAGATTTATGGAAGTATATATGGAGACTGTTATTTAGAAAGATAAGGGGTTAAATACAAGTTTAAAAAAAAAACGTTCCTGATCTGTCTTATATTGCTCAGATATAGGACAGACACTTCAGAGCAACCTTCCTTTTTAATCTGTTGTTCCTTGTAGTGAATCTCTTATTCAATTCATTTGTATGGGTTAATAGCAGTAAGAACAAAATATTTTTTCACCAAATATTTTCTTATAAATGGGTCATACATTTCTAAATAAAGCCACAAAATGATCCTTGGTATGACCTTCTTAAAGCAATTGCATATAGTTTAACTTTTTAAGGTGAGGGGGCAGTATTCGGAGGTTTGGATGACTGAGGTGCCCAAAGTAAACTACCTGTTACTCAGGCCCAGAAGCTAGGATATGCCTATGGTAGTATTGGATAGAAAACACTCTAAAGTTTCTAAAACTGTTAAAATAATGTCTGTGGGTATAACAGAACTGATTTGGCAGGCGAAACCCCGAGGACAATCCTTTCAGGATTTTTCTTTTTTAGGTCATTGAACATTTCAATGCTTTTCTATGGGAAAGTCTAATAAGTAGGACCCAGATTGCAGTTCCTATGGCTTCCACTAGACGTCAACAGTCTTTAGAAAATGTTTCATGCTTGTTTTTTGAAAAATGAAGAAGTATTCGTATTCTTTTGAAGTATCCCTCAGAAGGACTCTAGTCTTTTTGTGCTCGTGAATGAGTTCACGCTCCTCGTTCTTTTTCTCCGGTATTGAACACAGTTTATTCCGTCTTAAATTGTATCGATTATTTACATATTAGGGAACCTGAGGTTGGATTAGAAACGTTGTTTGAACTGTTTGGACGAAGTTTACAGGTAACTTTTTAGATTCCTTTGTAGGCATGTTGGGCGAGTTGGAACAGGTGTATTTCTGGATTAAATGCGCCAAATAAATTGACATTTTTGGGATATCAAGAAGGACTTTATCGAACAAAACAACCATTCATTGGGTAACTGGGACCCTTTGGATTGCAAAAAGATGAAGATCTTCAAAGGTAAGTGATTTATTTTATCGCTATTTCTGACTTTCGTTATGCCTCTGCTTGGTTGGAAAATGTTAATGGCGCACTCCGGTGAGGGCGCACACTTGGTTATTTATCTCCGGGAATGAACATACTATTTTCCGTCTTAAATTTGATCGTTTATTTACATATTAGGGTACCTGAGGATTGATTGGAATGTTGTTTGACTTGTTTGGACGAAGTATATTGGTAACTTTTGGGATTCATTTTGTATGCATTTTGAACGAGGGGAAACCGATGGATTATTGAATGAAGCGCGCCAACTAAACATACTTTCTGGGGATATAAAGAAGGACTTTATCAAACAAAACAACCATTCATTGTGTAACTGGGACCTTTTGGATTGCAAAAAGATCCTCTTCAAAGGTAAGTGATTTATTTTATCGCTATTTTTGAGTTTTGTGACACCTGTGCACGTTATGAATTCATGTTAATGCAGGAAGTGGGTGGGGCGCTGTCCTCAGACGATCAAATGCAATGCTTTCGCCGTAAAGCCTATTGTAAATCGGACAAAGCGGTTCGATTACTAAGATTATAAGCTAAAGAATGGTGTATAACACTTGTATTTTTATGAATGTTTAATATTACTATTTTTGTTTTTTTATTTTCCCGCTCTGCAATTTTACCGGATGTTGTCGAGGTGGGACGTTAGCGTCCCAATGATCCGAAAGAAGTTAATAGAATATACACTGCTCAAAAAAATAAAGGGAACACTTAAATAACACAATGTAACTCCAAGTCAATCACACTTCTGTGAAATCAAACTGTCCACTTAGGAAGCAACACTGATAGACAATAAATTTCACATGCTGTTGTGCAAATGGAATAGACAAAAGGTGGAAATTATAGGCAATTAGCAAGACACCCCCAAAAAAGTAATGGTTCTGCAGGTGGTGACCACACACCACTTCTCAGTTCCTATGCTTCCTGGCTGATGTTTTGGTCACTTTTGAATGCTGGCGGTGCTTTCACTCTAGTGGTAGCATGAGACGGAGTCTACAACCCACACAAGTGGCTCAGGTAGTGCAGTTCATCCAGGATGGCACATCAATGCGAGCTGTGGCAAAAAGGTTTGTTGTGTCTGTCAGCGTAGTGTCCAGAGCATAGAGGCGCTACCAGGAGACAGGCCAGTACATCAGGAGACGTGGAGGAGGCCGTAGGAGGGCAACAACCCAGCAGCAGGACCGCTACCTCCGCCTTTGTGCAAGGAGGTGCACTGCCAGAGCCCTGCAAAATGACCTCCAGCAGACCACAGTGATACAGCCCGACAGGATGCTCTCGATTGTGCATCTGTAAAAGTTTGTGAGTGTTTTTGGTGACAAGCCGAATTTCTTCAGCCTCCTGAGGTTGAAGAGGCGCTGCTGCGCCTTCTTCACCACGCTGTCTGTGTGGGTGGACCATTTCAGTTTGTCCGTGATATGTACGCTGAGGAACTTAAAACTCTCCACCCTCTCCACTACTGTCCCGTCAATGTAGATAGGGGGCTGCTCCCTCTGCTGTTTCCTGAAGTCCACGATCATCTCCTTTGTTTTGTTGACATTGAGTATGAGGTTATTTTCCTGACACCACACTCCGAGGGCCCTCACCTCCTCCCTGTAGGCCGTCTCGTTGTTGGTAATCAAGCATACCACTGTAGTGTCGTCTGCAAACTTGATGATTGAGTTGGAGGCATGCATGGCCAGGCAGTCGTGGGTGAACAGGGAGTACAGGAACAACAGGGAGTACTGGTAATGTATGTACATTTCTACCTCAATAACCTAATAACTTTGCACATTGACTCGGTGCTGGTACCCTGTGTTTATAGCCAAGTTATCGCTATTCATTCTATATTTATTCCTCGTGTTATTATTTTTTCAAAGTTTTTCTCATTGCATTGTTGGGAAAGGCATGTAAGTAAGTGTTTCACTGTTAGTCTACACCGTTTTTTTATGAAGCTTGTGACAGTCTATTACCAATCTCTCTTGGTTGAACCATCCTTTGTTGCCACGGTGACTGCACTTCTAAAGTGGAGTAAAACTGTGTGGTCAATTGCCAAAAAGAGATACGACAATGATAGTGGTGATGTGGTCACACCGTCACAATCCCCACGGTCATAATACTCTATGTTGTCAGTTTGTGCACGGTGATATGGGAAGGACTTACAATTAGAAATACTAGAACAGGCAAAGTACTAAATGAATCCTATTTCTATGGGGATGGATCAGGTCAATCCAGGCCACTCTGGAAGGCTAATTTGTTAGATACGGATATGAGGATTGGAAGCACCTTCACGAGGCATGCTTCAAGCACCAGGCTAGAAAAGACCACGCTTTTGCACTGTAAACATTTGAAGGCTACAGTGCAAGCCATCACAATCAAAGCCGGGGTAATGTTTCAATCAACTTAATCACGAGTCCATAGACTATTCATTTGTACAGAGGAGTCATGATCACGACAAAGTGGTTTTAGGAAGAGGTCCTTAATATTAATATGGGCAACTTTTTGAAAATGTTTGAATTCATATCCAAATATGATCCAAAAATGCTCAAATCGTCTACAGCAGCTGCCCAAAAACGCTAGATTCATGAGTCCAGATATTCAAAACGAGCTGCTTGAGTCTCCCTCACTGCTGGTCCAATGTGATATCATATCTCTGTTTTAGATGCTGAATTAACCGTGTTTATTCAGCAACTGCACCGGAAAATGGGGGAGGTCAGGAATTGCCATCCCTTTTTGAAGTTTTGGACAGCTGCAGCCCTGCCATTTTTCCTAACATCAATAGACTACTAAGGGCCATCATCACCCTTCCTATGACTTCATACTGTATCAAAACATCGATCAGATCTTGCATGCTGACTGCACATCTCAACAATTTTGCCCTGTTGTCCTTTGAAAGGGAACTCAGTGACTCTTTGAACTATTATGAAATAATCTCCATCTTCAACATCTTCAACATCTTCTTACGCCTTGTGCTGTAAAACTTAAAACACACAAGAAAGGTAAGCCTCAATACTGTTTATTTATAAAAGGCTTGTTTGTCAAGGGACATTTGTTGTGTTTTTTGGTCACTTTTATCCTGTGTTATGTGTTAAATGATGCAATGTGATTGCATACATTTTCACTTGCATATATCGTGCAGTGGTGTAGGGGAGGTTATACGCAGGTATATGCCATATACCCACTTTTTTTCAGTGGCATTGCGTATGCAAACCATAGCAGATTATTATTCAGCACCACAGGCAGGTAATGCGGCTTGTCCGGCAATGGCTGAACCTGCGAAAGTTGGATCAAAGATTTCAGCACCGGACAGCTCCACTCTCTGCTCTGTTCTCTAACTCCTGATAGTTGCATTCACAATGAGAACTGTGCATTTATTCCCATGTCTCATGAGTTCTACAGTTTATCCTAGCCTCTTTATTCTGCTTCTCGATTGAAGAGCTTTAGGGACATGAGGTTTAGGCTAGGGCCCTGACTCTATCCGGTAGCAATATGGAATTGAAAGTAGTCGAGGACTTTTTTGTAACCCATAAATCTCCTCTAGCAAAACGCAAAATACAGATGAATCAGCAGCGACTAGCATCCAAGCCTCCAGCTGCTGTGAAGTGTAGGAACTCCTTGAGTATCCCGTTCTCATGTAACGCACCACCACAGAAATAATTTCCTTTTCTTACCACCACACTTATTTGGTCCCAGCCTAACATATCAGCCATAAGGGCTAGGCCTATTATTTCATTCTGGATATAATGCTGGATGTATTTCGCAGTGCCATGATTTTAGGTCATTCAGAGTAATCTACATCAGTTTCTCATAGAATTTTTCACACAGGGCGCCTTTCATTCGCCAGGCAGGCCGTTTGGAAATTTCTTAGCAAAAATAGAGTATACCCACTTCTCTATGCACCACGTCTACACCACTGATGTCTGGGTATTTTTGCAGGAAAATGTTGGCCCAGTCACTTTTACTCAGACCCAGCCACTTCTGCCTAGTCCTTTGGCTGCGACACACCTGAGATGCCTAGTAAAAACTGAAGGATATGAAATACACAGAAGTTTATTTTTAATTAGCGGTGGAGGGTAAAACTCAAAAACACAGTTGCATACAGTCTTTGTGTATTACCACAGCCCTCATACAGTTTAACAAACACATAGAGGGATGCACAGCCTGAGCTAGAAATCCTCCCTCACAGCCTCTACTCCAACTCTCCTCTCTAATTCTGTCATTCCGAAGCTCAGATGCTCTAGGACCAGTCAATCTAGTTCAGTCAGTCTCCCTTTGCTCTATATTTCACATCTATATTTCACACCTAAGATGGCTGCCACTACCGTCACAACTCGACCAATCGCACCCTAGTGTGCCATTTCTGACCCCGCAGGGCTGGGCCGGGCGGCCACCAACAGATGCTCTCTCCCAGAGCAAACACGGGATGCTGTGGACTTAGCACCAGGGTGATGTGTACTCGCCCCGCCATGCTGACCGGGAGTGAGGATGTTCCCAGGGAGACAGCAGGGGCTGGATGTGTGTGTGTGCATTTGTTGGATCAGGGTACCAGAGCTGAAGAAGGGAGGGCTCACCTTTACACCTCGAACCTATCAACCCCCAGAAATATGCATTAGGGGCGAATCCTAACTTTCACTTTGTCATGCATGTCAATGTCAATGGGAGACTATGTGAAAATGTGACTGAAGTGGAAGTTCACCCCATGAGAGACAAGGCCATGAGAAGAGAATGCAAAACACAAGTATTATTTAATGACAGAGAGCAAATAAATTAGGGCCGAGCCTACACCGACTCTCATAAGGTGCTAGCCTCATCATCACCACTAAAGACGCACACTACTGAAACAAGCTATATTTATGGTGCTCACCATAGCCCAAAGGCACAGCCAAATATAGGCCTGAGGCACAGCCTGAGTAGCCAAGATGCACACATAGTAAAAATAAATCAAGAAGTGTGTCAAGTATATTTTAATGACTTTGTAAAATGAATGGATTCACATACAAGGCATAAAGCTTGTTACAAAGCCTTAACAAGCATTACATTATTCTCGGCATGAAGATCTTAGAGTCAGAAAGCAAAGCATGAACATAAAGGGTCTACTCAGGCCTAAGGCCGAGAAGCCTACAAGAAAAACATGTCCATACAACCTTCCTGTAGAGTGGATAACATGAGCAAGAGGGAGAAGAAAAGAAGAAAAGATTTCCATTCCATTTATACCAGATCTGACTTGTTTATATTCAAAATCAATTGTTGACCAAACCAAATATAATAAAACGTAAGGTCTCCAATCATATTTAACCAGCCAACATCCTCTTGGAAGGGGGTCACATCTATATTTGATGACCTGAGGGGGTGGGCTGGGTACAATAAAGATAAGACAGCATTTATGAGAGGAAAAATAGATCTGTGCATACAGTGTCGTCAGATTTCACTCTGAACAACTACAAGTAACTACAGAGATCATCCATCCATATAGATGGTGTCATGACGTTGCCTGCGTGGGTATAGCAAACCCCATCCCCCTGTCCCTGCCTCCCCCTTTCCTCCTTCAACCCATGCTGTGATCACAGAGAGATGTTGTAAATTCCTGAGGATCTCCTCATGGCTAAACAGTATTAAGAGAGAGGGTAAACTTTCACGACAAAGGAATTCTCTTCCACCTCACAGAACTTGAGGTACGAACATATTTCATATTTCTGCATAAGTAGGAAAGATCGGTGGACAGTCCAGCTATTAACATGTCCATTGGTCACCACGTGGGAAACTCACGTGAGACTGTGGGACCACATTACCATACCGCTGTTTATATAATAACCTTAGATATGAGGTTTACATCTGTGTGTTGTATAAAATGAATGAGTGAGTATGATACTGTTTGTATAATTGTGTAATATGATTTTGGACTGTTTAATTAAGAAAAGTACAAATACCTTCTTGATTTGAACTAAATCCAAGGACCGCCCTGAGCCCAGTATGGGTCAGAGACCATGGGACCACCCCTCTCTGCTTTCTGAATAAAAGCCACCTCTTAAGAAATTACCCCAGACCATGTTTCTCTCAATCACGAGAGGAAAAAGGTTGCAGACCAGCTTACCTCGATAACGAGAAGGCCAAGGTTTGAGACCAGACTGCTGAATCTTTTAACCATCCCACGTGGTTAAAACTCTTATACGAATCATAACAAGTCTTTGATATTGACTTCTAGTCTGCAGCTAGGAATTCGGTATCATTGAACGTGAAGAAAGACAACCGCCGAAACATCCATTCTATAACGAATGTCACTCTGAACTCTCCACAATAACTCCAACAAAAACGAACTTCTCTCCAACGATCAAGACGACACACACACTGAAAGTAACTATATATATATATTGATTGCAATTGTTCCCGAATGAGTGAGCGTTCATGTGTAAGGATTAGCATGTCAATTGTTATAGTTATGGACTCTGTAGTGAATTATTAGTCGAACGCAACTTTCCCTTTGTCTAACAGCCGCCATGCCGGTTCAGCCCACTAGGGCATATTTTCTCCTATCATTTCATGTAACTATTTTAAGTTTGTTTGTTTATGCATTTCTGTGAATTAATTAGTTAGTAATAAATAAATGATTTAAGACAATTGATGTATGGATGACTCACAGTGAAGACTGGGTTCGTGCAGATCAACGATTTACGACGTTTGGAATGAGACTGACGTGAGAAAGAGTAAACAAATCATTAATTAGAAGAATATTGATCAGATATGAAAATATCTGAAAGGTTATATTGGGAAATTATAACTTTGTAATCTAATAACTTGTCACGACTTCCGCCGAAGTCGGCCCTTCTCCTTGTTCGGGTGGTGTTCGGCGGTCGACGTCACCGGCTTTCTAGTCACCATCGATCTATTTTTCAGTTTCGTTTTGTTTTGTCTGTATTATACACACCTGGTTTCAATTCCCCCCATCATGTTCCCTATTTAACCCTCTGGCTTTCATTTCTGTTTTGTCCGTGATTGTTTGTGCGTTAGGCGTTGTAGTTGATACGTGTATGTATCTGTTTATTTTCCATTTGTGGAATTGTGCATTGAATTTGAGTAAAAACACTGTGGTTTTCGTTCAACACTGTGTCCTGCGTTTGACTCCAACTTTTCTCCGCACACAACCCTGACATAACTTTCCCTGGTGCCCTCGAATTCATAGTTAATTAATTACGTTATTACTCAAGTGACCGCGTAATCCCTAATTACAGGAATCTATGATAAAAACTATAAGTCTTCAATTTAACGATAGCAAAGACACGACAATGGCATCAAAGTTCAGATAGATACCAAACATAGCTGCTGTAGTATTATTCCCACATTCCAGTTGTCAGTCTGCTGGATAACATAATAGAGAGAAAGACACATTTTAGCCTCTCAACAGGGGGAAGGGTGACCAGCCCCTAAAAGTATTTTGTGTTTCGTAGGGCGATACAGCCAGAGGTGACAGAGAGCACATAAATTAGGGCCAGGCCTACAAATCCCCCCTGGACAGAAGCTGTACATAACTGTACATGTACAGAATGTGTCTGAAAAATAAGAAACGGCCCGCACCACAAGAGTTTGTTCTTGAGTCTTCAGTCCAGCTTATGGAACCAAACCTCTATTTTATATTTGAGATTCTTCAAAGTAGCCACCCTTTGCCTTGATGACAACTTTGCACACGCTTGGCATTCTCTCAACCAGCTTCACCTGAAATGCTTTTCTAACAGTCTTGATTGTAACGGCTGGTGCTCTCCTCATCCTCGGATGAGGTGAGGAGAGAAGGATCTTCAGACCAAAACGCAGCTTGCGGGAAATAAGCCATCTTTTTATTTATAACAACGATGAAGATGGCAACACGAAAACAAACACTTTAACAAACTTACAAAATAAGAAAACGACGTAGAACGAAACCTGAACATAAACTTACATAACTAAACATAAACTCACGTACAGGAAACAGACGACATCGAAACGAAACGAAACAAACAAACGCTACAGTCCCGTGTGGCACGAACATACATACTGACACGGAAGACAATCACCCACAACGAACACTGTGACAACGCCTACCTAAATATGACTCTTAATTAGAGGAACGCCAAACACCGGCCTCTAATTAAGAGCCATACCAGGTAACCCAAAACCAACACAGAAACAGAAAACATAGATTGCCCACCCAACCTCACGTCCTGACCAACTAACACACATAACAACTAACATAAATAGGTCAGGAACGTGACATTACCCCCCCCACAAGGTGCGAACTCCGGACGCACCAGCACAAAGTCTAGGGGAGGGTCTGGGTGGGCATCTAACCACGGTGGTGGCTCAGGCTCCGGGCGCGGTTCCCACCCCACCATAATCCATCCTAGCTTCCTCCCTCCAAGAATGTCCACCCTCTTTTTTCCCCCACAAAATCCTCTTAATAACATACCTAATAAGGACAACACCGGGACAGAGAGATAAATCAAGACAGAGGGATAGATAAGAATATAGAGGTAGATCAAGATAGAGAGGGAGATCAGGATAGAGGGGCAACTCCGGACTGAAAGGCAGCTCCGGACAGAGAGACAGCTCTGGACTGATGGGCAGTTCTGGGTATCTAGCCTTTTCAGGCTGAAGGGCAGCTCATGGCTGACTGACGAATCTCGACGCTCATGGCTGGCTGACGGCTCTCGACGCTCATGGCAGGCTGACGGCTCTCGACGCTCATGGCAGGCTGACGGCTCTCGACGCTCATGGCAGGCTGACGGCTCTCGACGCTCATGGCAGGCTGACGGCTCTCGACGCTCATGGCAGGCTGACGGCTCTCGACGCTCATGGCAGGCTGACGGCTCTCGACGCTCATGGCAGGCTGACGGCTCTGGCTGCTCATGGCTCTCTGACGGCTCTGGCTGCTCATGGCTCTCTGACGGCTCTGGCTGCTCATGGCTCGCTGGCGGCTCTGGCAGATCCTGTCTGGTTGGCGGCTCTGGCAGATCCTGTCTGGTTGGCGGCTCTGGCAGATCCTGTCTGGTTTGCGGCTCTGGCAGATCCTGTCTGGTTGGCGGCTCTGGCAGATCCTGTCTGGTTGGCGGCTCTGGCAGATCCTGTCTGGCTGACGGCTCTAGCGGCTCCTGTCTGGCTGACGGCTCTAGCGGCTCCTGTCTGGCTGACGGCTCTGTAGGCTCATGGCAGACGGGCGGCTTTGCAGGCTCATGGCAGACGGGCGGCTTTGCAGGCTCCTGGCAGACGGATGGCTCAGACGGTGCTGGGGAGACGGATGGCTCAGATGGCGCTGGGGAGACGGATGGCTCAGATGGCACTGGGGAGACGGATGGCTCAGATGGCGCTGGGGAGACGGATGGCTCAGATGGCGCTGGGGAGACGGATGGCTCTGGCCGGATACGGTGCACTGTAGACCTGGTGCGTGGTGCCGGAACTGGAGGCACCGGGCTATGGATAAGCACCTTCCTACTAGTGCGGGGAGCAGGGACAGGGCACACTGTATTCTCAAAGCCCACTCTATAACTGATGCGTGGTACCGGCACTGGTGACGCCGGGCTGAGGACAAGCACATCAGGATTAGTAGGGGGAGAAGATACAGTTTGTACAGGGCTCTGGAGACGCACTGGTAGCTTAGTGCGTGGGGCCGGAACTGGAGGCACCGGGCTAGATACACGCACTACAGGGAGAGTGCGTGGAGGAGGAACAGGGCTCAGGATACGCACTGGTAGCCTAGTGCGTAGTGTAGACACTGTAGGTACTAGGCTGGGGCGGGGAGGTGGTGCCGGAAATACCGGACCGTGGAGGCGTACTGGCACTCTTGAGCATTGAACCCGCCCAACCTTACCTGGTTGAATGCTCCCGGTCGCCCGACCAGTGCGGGGAGGTGGAATAACCCGCACCGGCCTATGTAGGCGAACCGAGGAAACCATGCGTAAGGCCGGTGCCATGTATGCCGGCCCGAGGAGACGCACTGGAGACCAGACGCGTTGAGCCGGCCTCATGACACCTGGCTCAATACTCAATCTAGCCCTACCAGTGCGGGGAGGTGGAATAACCCTTACTGGGCTATGCACTCGTACAGGAGACACCGTGCGCTCTACTGCGTAACACGGCGCCTGCCCGTACTCCCGCTCTCCACGGTAAGCCTGGGAAGTGGGCGCAGGTCTCTTACCTGCCCTTGGCCCACTACCTCCTAGCCCCCCCCCAAGAAATTTTTGGGAATTACTTACGGGCTTTTTTGGCTTCCGTGCCAGACGGGTTCCCTCATAGCTCCGGTTCCTCTCCCCGGTAGCCTCTGCTCTCCTCAGTGCCTCCACCTGTTCCCATGGGAGGCGATCCCTACCAGCCAGGATCTCCTCCCAAGTGTAGCAACCCTTTCCGTCCAATACATCATCCCATGTCCATTGCTCCTTTCTCTCCTGTCCCTTACTCCGTTTAGTTTTCCCTTGCCGCTTGGTCTTAGCGTGGTGGCTGATTCTGTAACGGCTGGTGCTCTCCTCATCCTCGGATGAGGTGAGGAGAGAAGGATCTTCAGACCAAAACGCAGCTTGCTGGAGTTAAGCCATCTTTTTATTTATAACAACGATGAAGATGGCAACACGAAAACAAACACTTTAACAAACTTACAAAATAAGAAAACGACGTAGAACGAAACCTGAACATAAACTTACATAACTAAACATAAACTCACGTACAGGAAACAGACGACATCGAAACGAAACGAAACAAACAAACGCTACAGTCCCGTGTGGCACGAACATACATACTGACACGGAAGACAATCACCCACAACGAACACTGTGACAACGCCTACCTAAATATGACTCTTAATTAGAGGAACGCCAAACACCGGCCTCTAATTAAGAGCCATACCAGGTAACCCAAAACCAACACAGAAACAGAAAACATAGAATGCCCACCCAACCTCACGTCCTGACCAACTAACACACATAACAACTAACATAAATAGGTCAGGAACGTGACATTGATGGAGTTCCCACATATGCTGAGCACTTGTTGGCTGCTTTTCCTTCACTTTCCAACTCATCCCAAACCATCTAATTTCAGCTTAAAATGTTTAAATCCTAAAAAAAATTATATATATATATATATTATTATTTTACTTTGACATTATGGGGCATTGTGTGTAGGCCAGAAATAAAACACCTAATTTTAATCAATTTTAAATTCAGGCTGTAACACAACAAAATGTGGAAAAAGTCAAGAAGTGTGAATACTTTCTGAAGGCACTATATGTTGTCGGCTAAATGAACAAGCCCCTATGGCCTATGACATGGAGTATCGACAGATAACATATGTAACGGCGGTCCTTCTCCTCTTCATCTTCGGAAGAGGAGGAGTATTGAGGGAACCAAGGCGCAGCGTAGTGAAATGACATTTTTATTAACGAAAAAACACGAACTTGAATAAACTAACAAAAATAACAAACGGTGTAGACAAACCTATACTACGAACTCACATAAAACAAGAAGAACGCACGAATAGGACATTTATACTACACAAACCGAACAAACCGTACACAGTCCCGTATGGTGCAAACAATTACACAGACACGGAAGACAATCACCCACCACGAACACTGTGACAACGCCTACCTAAATATGACTCTTAATTAGAGGAACGCCAAACACCTGCCTCTAATTAAGAGCCATACCAGGCAACCCAAAACCAACACAGAAACAGAAAACATAGAATGCCCACCCAACCTCACGTCCTGACCAACTAACACACATAACAAACTAACATAAATAGGTCAGGAACGTGACAACATACAGTAGGCCAACTCATATTATGTTCTTCTGAAACACATTTCCTTCAAATCATAATGTTTCTTCAGACCTGACTAAAATAAATCATGGATTTATTGTGATGGTGTATATTACATTTATTTATTAGACTTCTTTAAATGTAGATTTTCCAAAGGCACACATCAGAGGCTTGTATGCAGCTTGTATGCTGTGGAGGCCTGGAGATGCTAAATGTGTTTATATTAATTAAAGCTCAATTACCGTGAGACCAGCCTACTTTTGCATGACAATAACCGTCTGAAAAGATGTGATGACCACCACAGCCCTACATGCTACTTATTATGTGATTAGTGAAGGACATTTTTACTCCTGAACTTAAGGCTTGCCATAACAAAGGGGTTGAATACTTATTGACTCAATACATTTCAGCTTAAATTTTTTAAATTCATTTCTAAAATGTTCTGCAAACAAAATTTCCCTTTGACATTATGGGGTATTTTGTGCAGATCAATTTAATAAATTTTCTATTCAGGTTGTAACACAAGAAATGTGGAAAAAGCAACGGGTTGTGAATTCTTTCTGAAGACACTGTATGGGACAAAGTAAAGGAGTTGTGAATTCTTTCTGAAGACACTGTATAATCGACAAAGTGAAGGAGTTGTGAATTCTTTCTGAAGATACTGTATGGGACAAAGTAAAGGAGTTGTGAATTATTTCTGAAGATACTGTATGGGACAAAGTGAAGGGTTGTGAATTCTTTCTGCAGGCACTGTAATGGACAAAGTAAAGGAGTTGTGAATTCTTTCTGAAGGCACTGTATAATCGACAAAGTGAAGGAGTTGTGAATTCTTTCTGAAGACACTGTATGGGACAAAGTGAAGGGTTGTGAATTCTTTCTGAAGATACTGTATGGGACAAAGTGAAGGGTTGTGAATTCTTTCTGAAGATACTGTATGGGACAAAGTGAAGGGTTGTGAATTCTTTCTGAAGGCACTGTATGGGACAAAGTGAAGGCTTGTGAATTCTTTCTGAAGACACTGTATGGGACAAAGTGAAGGAGTTGTGAATTCTTTCTGAAGATACTGTATAATCGACAAAGTGAAGGAGTTGTGAATTCTTTCTGAAGATACTGTATAATCGACAAAGTAAAGGAGTTGTGAATTCTTTCTGAAGACACTGTATAATCGACAAAGTGAAGGAGTTGTGAATTCTTTCTGAAGATACTGTATGGGACAAAGTGAAGGGTTGTGAATTCTTTCTGAAGGCACTGTATTGGACAAAGTGAAGGAGTTGTGAGTTCTTTCTGAAGGCACTGTATGGGACAAAGTGAAGGAGTTGTGAGTTCTTTCTGAAGGCACTGTATGGGACAAAGTGAATGCTCGTGAATTCTTTCTGAAGACACTGTATGGGACAAAGTGAAGGAGTTGTGAATTCTTTCTGAAGATACTGTATGGGACAAAGTGAAGGCTTGTGAATTCTTTCTGAAGACACTGTATGGGACAAAGTGAAGGAGTTGTGAATTCTTTCTGAAGACACTGTATAATCGACAAAGTGAAGGAGTTGTGAATTCTTTCTGAAGACACTGTATGGGACAAAGTAAAGGAGTTGTGAATTCTTTCTGAAGGCACTGTATGGGACAAAGTGAAGGGTTGTGAATTCTTTCTGAAGGCACTGTATGGGACAAAGTAAAGGAGTTGTGAATTCTTTCTGAAGGCACTGTATGGGACAAAGTGAAGGGTTGTGAATTCTTTCTGAAGGCACTGTATGGGACAAAGTGAAGGCTTGTGAATTCTTTCTGAAGGCACTGTATGGGACAAAGTGAAGGAGTTGTGAATTCTTTCTGAAGGCACTGTATAATCGACAAAGTGAAGGAGTTGTGAATTCTTTCTGAAGACACTGTATGGGACAAAGTAAAGGAGTTGTGAATTCTTTCTGAAGATACTGTATGGGACATAGTAAAGGAGTTGTGAATTCTTTCTGAAGATACTGTATGGGACAAAGTGAAGGAGTTGTGAATTCTTTCTGAAGATACTGTATGGGACAAAGTAATGGAGTTGTGAATTCTTTCTGAAGATACTGTATGGGACAAAGTAAAGGCTTGTGAATTCTTTCTGCAGGCACTGTATGAGACAAAGTGAGACAAGGACTTCTATTAAAGGTAGTTCAAAAGGGGTAGAATTTTAATCTCACATCAAAACACGCATTAAAGTACGCTGTGTCACATTGAGAGCTAAGTTTGGTATGGAAAACCAGCCAGGCCGAAGTGATTCCCTTTTATTGTGCACATTAAAGGGACGTCAAGCCGAAGCAAATAAATCCATCCAAGGACTTAGCTTTCCATATTGTCAGTGAATAGCTAAAATGCTTGAAAAATAATCAACAGCAATAGTTTGAGTCATAAAAAGTTCAAATCTGAAATCGAATCGAATCTTTGCAGTGTAAGGGGAAAAGAGTCAATCATCATTAATAAGCAAACAAATGTAAACATAGGAAACATATCAATTACCTTAGACCATCCTGTGTAGCTTATCAATAAACAGCCACCCAGCCAGCCAGACACTGGCTAGCAGAGGGGTGGGACACAACTCATAAGTCACACACACATCTTCACATATGAGATGAACTTGGCCATATGCACAATGCGCATAGTAATACAAACTAGTCAGGAGCCGTTCGACTAGCACTCCATATAACCTGGAAGACAACAAATGACCACACAAGGAAAAGGGTTAAATACATGTTTGAGACTACATTGGCACAGCCTACCCCACTATGTTAGAATTACAGTTCGTCTGAGCTCCAGACCAGCTGAATCTTTAGTTTAAAACATTGGGATAGACACTGCACAGTTTCTCAAATAGGTCAGGATATTTATCAAAGAGGGATTGCAGGATAATTTGCTCCATAATCATCCCTTCACACCACGCATTGAGAGGATGTCTATACATTGTAATCGCTAAAGTTCAAATATGTTCTGTGCGCAACCAAGAAAACCGCAGTATATTAAATGCCCATGTTTCCAAAAAACGCTGCGGTCTGTCCAATTATGGCGTTGTCGGTTAAAACGGTCATGTTAAAACAACAAGGATTGCTTCAGGAATTAGGGTTTGAAGGAAAAATAGCTGGGATCTGTAGCTTGGCCTGTCTGGTTACTGGAGAGAGGCATGGATGCAGCTGCCACCAGGGTAAAATGAGCCTTATTCAAGTCTGGAACCTTTTCTCCATTGTGCCTAATTTAAGACACATAAAGTTCCAACACTGATGCTAGATGACCAGTCCTGTGACAGGCAATACAATGACTGGGGGTGTAAGAGTCTACTCTTTGTGTGAGTATTGTTAGTAACATGTCATTGTCACTTGATGGGGTTTCATGGCCAGAATATTCACAGAAAAGTTTCTACAGTTGCTCTGCATACAGTCGCTCTGCATTCTTGTATGCCCTGCTCACAGGTCATGACCCTAGTCCAGTCTACACGAGGAGGACCCCGAAGAGCGAGCTAGTTTTCTTTAACCTCTTCAAAAATCTGGTTGACATTTGTGCCATCCTTAAAATCATCCGTGACTCTGTGGATAATTTCACTTGGAATTGAGAGCCAAAGCATTTCAAGACTATAGGCATTGTACTGGGTCTTCACCCGTTCCCACCGTTGTGTGAATGGAGATTTCACTGGGAATGGTCCAATATTATTTTAAGTGAGAGGTGGCCTCACTGCATGTTAACCAGTGCGAAATAGCATACTCTGCACCTGCATCGTTTGTCATTGTCTCTCGCTCTAAGAAGGAAACACATTCAACATTTTTCAAATTTGAATTTTCCCAAGAAAGGTTTTGGAATGCATCTCTTCAGAGAAGAGTTCCAAATCACCTCTGTTTTCTTTCAATTCCCTGTTCCGGTGTTCGCTAAGCAAATGCACACTAAACTCGAGAATGTGTTTTTTCTCCGCCTCCTTTTTGTGCATGCCAGTTGTTTGCCGGTAACAAAGTATTTCATTGCTTGTCTAATTAATGTTAAGGCCATTCTTATCTTTCTTTATCAGCTTTTGATCCAAATCATTAACATGAGATTCCCATAACTAAAAAAGGTCTGTAGCTCACACCTTATCCATCGAGTCGGCGACATGTTCATTACATATCATCGAATAAAATGGAAGCATCAATAAAATCTTTCTGTATACACACTAAAGGGTCAATCCTCTACATGAGAAAAAACTAACTCACCCGCGTCCGTTCCTAATGTAATATCACGTCTGGGTCACCATTTACTGTAGAGGTAAATAATATTTAACAATTTACATTTAATAAATCAGACTATCTGACTCCACATTAAAGTTTAACCTGTGCAATCAACTATTATGAGTTTAGCTGACTAAGATCAAGAAATGGCCAAGAGAAGAGAATGCAAAACAAAGGTATTATTTGACGACAGAGAGCACATAAATTAGGGCCGAGCCTACACCGACTCTCATAAGGTGCTAGCCTCATCATCACCACTAAAGACGCACATTACTGACACAAGCTATATTTATGATGCTCCACCATAGCCCAAAGGCACAGCCAATTACAGGCCTGACGAACAACCTGAGTAGTCAAGACGTACACATAGTAAAAACAAAACGAGCCGTGTGTCAAGCTTCTCCCCAGACTGGTGGCTGAGTCCAGCTAATTGATAGGTTCCCACCTCAGAATGTGGGGAACACTGTGAAGGAGTGTGATTGAACTAAGACATGTTCCAATTGTCTGTGGGCCTACTGAAAAATATAACATGCTAATATAGAGGATATGGATTGTACTAGTTAGGCAGATTTTCAGCTCCAGCTGCAGTATTGGAGCCTCTGACCCACAGCAAAGCCAACAGTCTTCAACGCGGCACAAATAGGCCTTTGAATCACACCCCCACTTTTGTTCCATCAATAGTGTACTCTCATGGAGACCAGAGCCCCCCACTACCCCCCCCCCCCCAAACACACACACAGGTGAATGGTGCCTACTGTACCCCCCCCTTCTCTGTTTGGTATAGCACATTTCGACAGCTCAATATTTACAGTATGGTTAGGGACAAGGCAGCAATGGCATGAATGAATCATAAAAAAATACAAATTTAATCTCTTGGGATGTTCATTTTTATAGCGTGTGTGTGTCATTTGTGTGGTCGCATGTGTATGTGTGTATTCTGTCTGGCATGTGTGTGTCTGCACTGTGCAGCCATAGTCTGGTGTGTTTATTTGGGCAAGTGTCTGTATGTGTAGTGTGCACTGTATGTATTATCTGCTTGTGTTGCCAGTGTGTGTGTGTGTGTGTGTGTGTATACATGCTAGTGTGTATATATGGGTGTGTGAGCATGTTCGTGTGTGCACAAGCGCATGTGCATGCAGGCATGTGTGAGTCCTTGTGTAGTCTACCTGCTGTGTATAAGGTGATCCCATGAGGCCCCTGGGAAAGGATCTGGATGACTATCATTAGGACTTCAGTAACGTAACTTTTGGATTACCCAAACACAGTAACGTAAACTGATTACATTCAGTTACTTTTAGATTGCGTCCCCTTAAGAGGCATTAGACGAAGACAAAAATGTATGTTACCAATTGAACAACGTCTATGGCAGGATAAATCAATGTTAAAGTTTACATAGCTGGTCATATATGGATGTTTGTCTCGATCGTCAAAGGGACTGAGTGAGGACCAACATGCAGCGCGTGGAAAGTACATCTTCTTTATTAACGAAAGAAGACGAAAACGAAACAAACACTATACAAACTACAAAAACAACAAAACAGACGACCGTGAAGCTATACAAACAGAAGTGCTGACACTCAACACTCTGACATAGACAATTCCCCACCAAAACAGCTAAAGCCTATGGTTGCCTTAAATATGTCTCCCAATCAGAGACTACAATAACCAGCTGTCTCTAATTGAGACCCAATTCAGGCAACCATAGACTTTCCTAGATACCTACACTCAACCATAGACACAGCTAGACTACTATACTAAACATAAACCCAACTACTCTAATAAACCCCCTAAACCTTACAACCACCCTAGACACTACAAAAACACATACATTCCCCATGTCACACCCTGACCTGACTAAAATAATTAAGAAAACAAAGAATACTAAGGCCAGGGCGTGACATAACCCCCCCCCCCCCCCCCCCTTAAGGTACGAACTCCGGGCACACCAGCACATAGTCTAGGGGAGGGTCTGGGTGGGCGTCCGTCCACGGCGGCGGCTCCGGCACTGGTCGTGGTCCCCACCCCACCATAGTCACTACCCGCTTATGTAGCCTCCTCCAAATGGCCACCCTCCACATTAACCCCACTGGATTAAGGGGCAGCACCGGACTAAGGGGCAGCAACAGGATAAGGGGCAGCAACAGGATAAGGGGCAGCAACAGGATAAGGGGCAGCAACAGGATAAGGGGCAGCAACAGGATAAGGGACAGCAACAGGATAAGGGACAGCAACAGGATAAGGGACAGCAACAGGATAAGGGACAGCAACAGGATAAGGGACAGCAACAGGATAAGGGACAGCAACAGGATAAGGGACAGCACCAGGATAAGGGGCAGCTCCGGACTGAGGGACGGCAGCTCCGGACTGAGGGACGGATCCTGGCTGGATGACTGCTCTGGCGGATCTTGGCTGGACGGCTCTGGCGGATCCTGGCTGGACGGCTCATGGCTGGCTGACGGATCTGGCTGCTCATGGCTGGCTGACGGATCTGGCTGCTCATGGCTGGCTGACGGCGCTGGACGCTCATGGCTGGCTGACGGCGCTGGACGCTCATGGCTGGCTGACGGCTCTGGACGCTCATGGCTGGCTGACGGCTCTGGACGCTCATGGCTGGCTGACGGCTCTGGACGCTCATGGCTGGCTGACGGCTCTGGACGCTCATGGCTGGCTGACGGCTCTGGACGCTCATGGCTGGCTGACGGCTCTGGACGCTCATGGCTGGCTGACGGCTCTGGACGCTCATGGCTGGCTGACGGCTCTGGCAGATCCTGTCTGGTTGGCGGCTCTGGCAGATCCTGTCTGGTTGGCGGCTCTGGCAGATCCTGTCTGGTTGGCGGCTCTGGCAGATCCTGTCTGGTTGGCGGCTCTGGCAGATCCTGTCTGGTTGGCGGCTCTGGCAGATCCTGTCTGGTTGGCGGCTCTGGCAGATCCTGTCTGGTTGGCGGCTCTGGCAGATCCTGACTGACGAATGGCTCTAGCGGCTCCTGACTGACTAACGGCTCTGACGGCTCGGGACAGACGGGCGGCTCTAATGGCTCGGGACAGACGGATGGCTCAGACGGCACTGGGCAGACGGATGGCTCAGATGGCGCTGGGGAGACGGATGGCTCAGATGGCGCTGGGGAGACTGATGGCTCTGGCCGGAATAGGCGCACTGTAGGCCTGGTGCGTGGTGCCGGAACTGGAGGCACCGGGCTAAGGACACGCACCTTCAGGCTAGTGCGGGGAGAAGGAACAGGGCATACTCGACCCTGGGAACGCACATTAGGCCTAGTGCGTGGTGCCGGAACTGGTGGTACCGGGCTGGGGACACGCATCTCAGGGCTAATGCGGGGAGCAGCAACAGAATGCACAGGACTCTGGAGACGCACAGGAGGCTTGGTGCGTGGTGCCGGAATTGGTGGTACCGGGCTGGAGACACGCACCATAGGACGAGTGCGTGGAGGAGGAACAGGGCTCTGGAGACACACTGGAAGTCTGGTGCGTGGTGTAGGCACTGGTGGAACTGGACTGGGGCGGGGAGATGGCGCCGGAAATACCGGACCGTGCAGGCGTATTGGCTCCCTTGAGCATTGAGCCTGCCTAACCTTACCTGGTTGAATGCTCCCCATCACCTGACCAGTGCGGGGAGGTGGAATAACCCGCACCGGGCTATGTAGGCGAACCGGGGACACCATGGGTAAGGCTGGAGCCATGTAAACCGGCCCGAGGAGACGCACTGGTGGCCAGATATGTAGGGCCGGCTTCATGACATCCGGCTCAATACTCAATCTAGCCCTGCCAGTGCGGGGAGGTGGAATAACCCGCACCGGGCTATGCACACGTACAGGAGACACCGTGCGCTCTACTGCGTAACACGGTGTCTGCCCCTACTCTCGCTCTCCACGGTAAGTACAGGGAGTAGGCGCAGGTTTCCTACCTGACTTCGCCACTCTCCCTTTAAGCCCCCCCCCCCCCCCCAAGAAATTATTGGGGTTTTCTCACAGACTTCCTACCGCTTCGTCATGCTGCCTCCATACGCCGGTATCCCTCCTCGCACTGCGCCAGGGAATCCCAGGCGGGCTCCGGCACTCGACCTGGGTTGATCGCCCACCTGTCGATCTCCTCCCACGTAGTGTAGCCCAGATCCTTTTCCTGCCTCCGAGCTAGCTCCTCATATCGCCGCCTCTCTGCTTTCGCTGCCTCCAGCTCAGCTTTGGGGCGGTTATATTCTCCTGGTTCTTCGCGGTCCAGAATTTCCTCCCATGTCCATGAATCCTTGATGCCTTGCTCCTGTTGGCGCGCTGCTTGATCCCATTGGTGGGGAATTCTGTCTCGATCGTCAAAGGGACTGAGTGAGGACCAACATGCAGCGCGTGGAAAGTACATCTTCTTTATTAACGAAAGAAGACGAAAACGAAACAAACACTATACAAACTACAAAAACAACAAAACAGACGACCGTGAAGCTATACAAACAGAAGTGCTGACACTCAACACTCTGACATAGACAATTCCCCACAAACATCTAAAGCCTATGGTTTCCTTAAATATGGCTCCCAATCAGAGACTACAATAACCAGCTGTCTCTAATTGAGACCCAATTCAGGCAACCATAGACTTTCCTAGATACCTACACTCAATCATAGACACAGCTAGACTACTATACTAAACATAAACCCAACTACTCTAATAAACCCCCTAAACTTTACAACCACCCTAGACACTACAAAAACACATACATTCCCCATGTCACACCCTGACCTGACTAAAATAATTAAGAAAACAAAGAATACTAAGGCCAGGGCGTGACAATGTTACATTTTACTTTATGGGTTGGTTATGTAAGCTTATTCTAACCCATTGCTTTCTACTTCATATAATAATATAATACAATTATATATTTACATTAAAAACCATAGTCTATCAGAATTCCAGTCATTCCAATAAATGTTACACCCTTTGATCTTCAAGAATATGACTTGGAAATATGGAAGTATAGATCAGCCAAATTGTTTTACTTGAGCATTACCCCAAAACTAAGGACTTATTAGCCAGCCCTACTCTGTTTATGATTTTGTTGTCATGGAGGACTGATTGGGCTCATTGATTTAAAATAAGTGTTGCGCTCATGGCATGCTTTGAGCACTACTGAAAAGTGGTATTAACATGTGAAAAATGAATACTATATGCTGCATTTGCTATAGGCCTATTACTTACCTGTTTGTTGGTGACACTTTGATATCTTGATAATATGCAACTATTTAAAGGGCAAATCCACAGATGAAACAATAACAAAATTACCCCTTGCCTCTCTTTTGGTAAAAAGCTGAGGAATGGGCCTGGAGAAATGTAACTACTCTCAAATGAATAGACAGAGCTATGGATGCAAGGACTGACTATCCATGAAATAAAATGATTGTTTTAACAATGTTGTTATGAGGCTATACAATGTTTGTTTACATTTACAATGTTTACAAACATTGGAGGAAAACAGGCTTATATTTTGGGTTCTCGTGGAGTGTGACAGTTGAACTAAGCTCATGTGGCATTTTATAAATTATATTCTTAAAGAATCAATGGATATTAAATACAGTTGAAGTCAGAAGTTTACATACACTTAGGTTGGAGTCATTAAAACTCGTTTTTCAACCACTCCACAAATGTCTTGTTAACAAACTATAGTTTTGGCAAGTAGGTTAGGACATCTACTTTGTGTATGACCCAAGTAATTTTTCCAACAATTGTTTACAGACAGATTATATCACAATTCCAGTGGGTCAGAAGTTTACAAACACTAAGTTGACTGTGCCTTTAAACAGCTTGGAAAATTCCAGAAAATGATGTCATGGCTTTAGAAGCTTCTGATAGGCTAATTGACATAATTTGATTTAATTGGAGGTGTACCTGTGGATGTATTTCAAGGCCTACCTTCAAACTCAGTGCCTCTTTGCTTGACATCATAGGAAAATCAAAAGAAATCAGCCAAGACCTCAGAAAAATATTGTAGACCTCCACAAGTCTGGTTCATCCTTGGGAGCAATTTCCAAACGCCTGAAGGTACCACATTCATCTGTTCAAACAATAGTACGCAAGTATTAACCCCATGGGAACACACAGCCGTCATACCACTCAGGAAGGAGACGCGTTCTGTCTCCTAGAGATGAACGTACTTTGGTGTGAAAAGTGCAAATCAATCCCAGAACAACTGTAAAGGCCCTTATGAAGATGCTGGAGGAAACTGGTACAAAAGTATCTACATCCACAGTAAAACGAGTCCTATATCGACATAACCTGAAAGGCCGCTCAGCAAGGAAGAAGCCACTGCTCCAAAACCGCCATAAAAAAGCCAGACTGCAGTTTGCAACTGCACATGGGGACAAACTGTTTTGGAGAAATGTCCTGACCTGGCCACATAGCCCTGACCTCAATCCTATAGAACATTTGTGGGCAGAACTGAAAAAGCGTGTGCGAGCAAGGAGGCCTACAAACCTGACTCAGTTACACCAGCTCTGTCAGGAGGAATGGGACAAAATTCACCCAACTTATTGTGGGAAGCTTGTGGAAGGCTACCCGAAACGTTTGACCCAAGTTAAACAATTTAAAGGCATTTTTCACTGGCTGTCCACTGGTTTCAAAAACAATGATTTTTTTTTACATTTGCGCCTTCTTTCAAGGCTGATTTGAATGTTATTGAGAAAACTGAGCAGTGTCAAATATTTTGTTTCGCAAACATCCTTTCTGAATTTAAAAGTAATCCTCGAAGTAATCATCTAGTTTTCCAAAATCATCTGTATTCCGATCACAATATATTTGCTGGTAACGTAACAGATTACCAGTTACCGTTTTCTGTAATCCTTTACATGTAACAGATTACATGTAATTCGTTACTCCCCAATCCTGAGTATAGGTCAGCAATGAGGAGTTACTGCTTCCTACAAGAGAACAAAACGTGTAGGCTGCATTTCAAACTGTCTTTGAAAAGCCAGTCAGGTAAAACGTTAATGTTTTAATTAAAGAGGCAGTGTTGTGTTTTGAGACAGGCTTGAATATGCAAATAAGCCAAAATACGGAGGGGTAGTCTACATTGTCTAATTCTCTGTATAGTAACAACAATTAATTGTATTTTGTAAAGTGGTTTCTTTCATCATACATCACAATACAATGCAATTTACATTCACCTATTTGGCCCATGGTGTTACAGGCCAAGTAAAATATTAATTCATGTCAAAGTCCTTCATAATATTTGTATAATGTTTTTAAAAGTCTCATGCAATGTAGGTCTGCATTGGACACCACATATAGGCTATTGTGGGCAATATAATAGAACTATTTCCATGTGAAAATATTATGGGATTAGCTCCATTGGTTTTCTTGGGAAGCCTACATTATGCTCCAATAGCCACAATAGCCTATTTGCTACTGTCTTAAACTGTAAGGGCACAGCCTCAGTGTTCACTGTAAACGCACGCCGGATTTTCAAGTTATTTGCTCAGTGCCCCAAAGTATTAGAGGGAACATTGATTAGGACCACCGCTAATATCACAGATAAACACAATATTAACAACAGATGCTTAGCTCTGGGTTTGGAAAAACACAGCAAACTCTGAGTCACATCATAAATATACATGCACTGATGAAGCATCTTGATTAAGATAACACACATGTTGGGTCCAAGGTAACTAACAGACAGACAGACAGACAGACAGACAGACAGACAGACAGACAGACAGACAGACAGACAGACAGACAGACAGACAGACAGACAGACAGACAGACAGACAGACAGACAGACAGACAGACAGACAGACAGACAGACAGACAGATCACCAGTAATCTATTCATTCCCCTCATCATCACCTGTCTCCATAAGGCTGTTGTAATCTTTGGCCAGCAGGAAACACGCTGCATGTGGACCCAAGACATCTGCATACTGTAATGTACAAACAAACATCTAATGCAACATTCACCCTGGCACATTCCACAAGTAATCTCCAACTCACTCCAGAAACACAGAAATAAAACACACATTTCAAACAAAACAGTCATCCCAGAATATAACACAAGACTGAGTCTCGTTATAAGAACTCAGTACACAACACAAAAACATCTTCAAGATGAAAGCTGGAGTATGGAATCATGCGTACCCTCTCTCTCACACACACAGAGACACAAAGGCTGGGATTCAATCGGAGGCACATGACAGTGCAGCATTGGACAGTTGACATTCATAGTACAGGGCTGTCTTGTGTGCTGCTCCATAGCGCGCCTTGGATTAAATCCTGGCCTAACTGTCTGTGTCCATGTCTCACAATAGCACTGCGCCTCCAGTGGCTGTGTGTGGTAAATAACAATGGAGGGAGACAGACTTGGGGACTCTGAGTAACCAGAAACAGATCTTTCTCAACGATTCCTCTCTCGCTTTCCACATAAATCTTTAATATAAGGCCTCTTAAGCAGCACTCGGCCATCTGAAGCCGCTGCACCCTGTAATTGACCTTAAAAATACTTTTCCGAGGAGGTCGGCAGCAATGGCAGTCGTGTCATTGGCTTTCGGCCTAAGCAGTGGTCCGCGTGGGCCCATCCTACCCTCCCTACCCAGCTCTAAGGAGCCTGGGTAGGAAGAAGGAGGAGGCTCCTTGGCCCCAGAATGGTAGGTTATATTTATGGCCCCTGGCTGTCCTCTGTGACTACAGGGCAAGAGAGAGATGCAGCATAATGCCAGTCTGCGTATAAACCACTCCCCTCAGATGGCCCTCTCTCAGGCACGTTTCCCTCTCCCATAGACACAGGGGTGTAGGTTAAAGGTCACACACGGGCCGGGTTGCATGGGGACCGGGTGCCTGGGGACAGGGTACATGGGACATGCCCCCTTGTACGAGTGAGGGAGGAACAGGAGGGGTGCCACGATGCTTAACTCACTGTTAAGCTTGGTAAAAGCTCCCCATACTTCGCATTCCTGCTGCGTTCTGTCAAAGCACGGCATATGTCAGCTAGTTTATGTGTTTTTTTTCAGGGAGAGATAATAGTTTGAGATATCAAAGCCTCTGTCTGTCTTGTAAATGTTTTAAGGTGAAAGACTGGGATGATGAGAGAACAAAAAGAAAGAGAACCCCTTTAAATTCCCTGGCACAATGAAAGACAGAAAGTTTCTTTGTAAAATCTCCAACTCTGGTCCTCTGGGCTGGGTAGGAAGGGTAGGATGGGCCAGGCACGACTCCAACACCATCATTAAGTTTGCCGATGACACAATGGTGGTAGGCCTGATCACCGACAACGATGAGACAGCCTATAGGGAGGAGGTCAGAGACCAGGCCGTGTGGTGCAAGGACAACAACCCATCCCTCAACGTGATCAAGACAAAGGAGATGATTGTGGACTACAAGAAAAGGAGGACCATTCTCATCGACGGGGCTGTAGTGGAGCATGTTGAGAGCTTCACGTTCCTTGGTGTCCACATCACCAACAAACTAACATGGTCCAAGCACACCCAGACAGTCGTGAAGAGGGAACAACAAAACTTATTCCCCCTCAAGAGACAAAGAGGGTCCTCAGATCCTCAAAAGGTTCTACAGCTGCACCATCGAGAGCATCCTGCATCACTGCCTGGTATGGCAACTGCTCGGCCTCCGACCGCAAGGCACTACAGAGGGTAGTGTATACGGCCCAGTACATCACTGGGGCCAAGCTTCCTGCCATCCAGGACCTCTATACCAGGCGGTGTCAGAGGAAGGCCCTAAAAATTGTCAAAGACTCCAGTCATCCTCGTCATAGACTGTTCTCTCTGCAACCGCACGGCAAGCGGTACCGGAGCTCCATGTCATCTAAACAGCTTCTACCCCTAAGCCTCCTGAACATCTAATCAATTGGCTACCCAGACTATTTCCATTGCCCCCCCCCCCCCCCACCCCCTCTACGCTGCTGCTACTCTCTGTTATTAGCTATGCATAGTCACTTTAATAACTCTACCTACATGTACATATTACCTAAATTACCTCGACTAACCGGTGCCCCCTCACATTGACTCTGTACCGGCACCCCCTGTATATAGCCTCACTATTGTAATTGTACTGTAAGGTAAAACCTGTTGTATTTGGTGCAAGTGACAAATACAATTTGATTTGATTTTGTTTATTTCACACCATTCACACTGGAATATCTCTGAAAAATTCTAAAATCAGCTGCGTGCAGTAGCCTACACACAGTGGAATTTCATTATTCCATTGCGAAATTCTCAGAATTCTTATTCCTTTGGCAGTTTAGCTTTTTGATAGGTGCTGTTTGTTACTTCTGTTTAAATCAGACTCATAAAATGTGACTGGCTTTCTTTCAGCATCTCTACCCCTCAGTCTTTTAATCTCTCTTTCCTTGACAGGCTGCCCTAACTTTCTCTGCTATTGACAGGTGAAAATATGAGGCGTTAGGGGCTTGTTAGTAAGCCTGCATGAGATACAGTACTGCCATTGGCCATTGGCATCAGAGGCCTGTCTTTAAAGTTTTCTATTATCGTCTACTACAGTAAGTGAAATCCTATCTGCCAGTTGCGTAGACAGTGAGTAAGTACAGATGGGGCTGTATTTACTCTTGACCGTGTGTTATCGCACATTTTAATGCCTCTGAGAGAAGCTGAGAAGTTGCAGCCACTTGTACCTGCCTCTGTTTCTTACCAGTGGAAACCACAATCCTTGGCGAGCTTTAAGCCTTGCCGTATAGTAAAGAGTAAGCCATCTCCGCTCTACTAACTATAGCTCTCATGGCCCCCAAAATCGCGTATATACACAGTAACCAACCGTACACTGGTGCCTCTGCATGCTCATACAGCCTGCAGAGGAAATAGCTAGTGTATGAAGTAAATCAAATATTACGACACTATCCATAAACAATGAATGTTCCATTACAACTCTCTCCTACTGTATCCATCAATTAGACATGTCGTAACACCTTTTACATTCGTGTAAACACTTCCTAAACACACATAATCCATCCCCATATTGGTGTGTATTTCTATTCTTAACACACGGATATATATATGAGAGAGAGAGAGAGAGAGAGAGAGAGAGAGAGAGAGAGAGAGAGAGAGAGAGAGAGAGAGAGAGGAGATGAGAGAGAGAGAGAGAGAGAGAGAGAGAGAGAGAGAGAGAGGGAGAGAGAGAGGAGAGAGAGAGAGGAGAGAGAGAGAGGAGAGAGGAGAGAGAGAGAGAGAGAGAGAGAGAGAGAGATGAGAGAGAGAGAGAGAGAGAGAGAGAGAGAGAGAGAGAGAGAGAGAGAGAGAGAGAGAGAGAGAGAGAGAGAGAGATGACCTAGAGGCCGGATACTTCTGGGAGCCATCTCGGTGTCACTGCCCCTGAGCACAGCGAGCCGAGTCCAACAATAACAAGAAAGACACTTTTGATCCGACGTATAAAAGGGCATCTACGGAGCTCAAACGGACCCAGGGTTTATATTGCCTGCTGTCGTCGCGGTGACAGATCTGTCGGATCGCGCTGCGCAGCACTGCCGTATCCTTGCCCATCTGGGCTGCCGGTGGCGCTGAGCCCGAACTCCGAGGACAGCGAGTTCAGACCAGCGTAATTTAGTTCAGATGAGGTAAAGCAATATTTCCAGATTAATATGAGCCATATTGCTCCAGAACGGTCCACTCTTTCTTCTTCCCTACCCTTTCTTTTTTTTCTCTGACCATCTTACATGTCCAAAACTTATTTTGGCAGAGAATGAAAGAAAGGGAAAAGAGAGAGGGATGAACACCCAGTTTTATGCATTCCGAGGTACACACACACGCAGACAGACACATACACAAACTCGGTGCTGATGCGAAGTGCAGGCCCTTGGCGTCAACATTAAGAGGTAGAATTCTTTCATTGCCTCAGTGCATCTTATCATCCTTCAGTAAGGAAGTTTAAGCACTGTTAAACCTCTTAAAACCCAATCGCGTTTTACACTTTATTTGATAAAGTCGAGGAGAAATGCAGCCCTGCTGACTAAATTCCTAGACTTTCAGTTGGATGTGATTTTGTGATTTCATCCCCCATTGGGTTTGTTCTCATGTGCATTCTGGATCTACTCTTGATTGCTCATCATCTCTGGTTCTGAGGACATGAACCTACAGTGAGCTAAGTATGCTGGTTAACACCCCTCATAACAAGATTAGAAGGAAGGCCAGGAGATCTGACCATGACCTGACCAGGAAAAACTCAAAACTCTTATAGCTAAGGGGATTGAGGTCTAGAGTTTGCCCTAACTAAGTTATCTGAGCAGGAAGAACGGTCCCTATAACTAGGTTCTCTCTACACAGCCAAGTTGCAAAGTCAAAATTGTCTATATCGTGAAAACATATGAACACAAAAAGTAGCTTTTTGTTTTTTTGGATTTGCACCGTGGCCAGATAGTGACAATGACAACACTATACTATTGCTACTTCTCTCTCAGAAAGATACTTCAGTCTTTATAAGGTAGCCCTGAGAAGGCAGGCACCAGCTGTGAGGAGCTCTGGCTCCAGCCCCAGATAGAGCAGGGGACTGGGGGGAAGGCTCTGTCCCTGTCCTGACGTTGCTTGCTATGAGACTGGCTGGATCAACCTATCCCAATGAAAACGCTGTTCCATGAATCTGGGCTTGGTACTTGGTACTGTACAGAGACAGCACTCAGCAATTTACCCAATGATCAATCGGCCCGGCTCAAAATCTGTTCTGATCTGTCATTGGATGGATACTGTCCCAGAGCTAATATTATTTTCTCTGATTGGCAGCTTGGGTCTGCCATTAAGTCTGTCATTGTCTGGAATGGTACTATAAATCCACAATCACCAAACACTTTAGCCTCATTTCTGTAATGACAATGACCCTTCAATCTGTGGGTGGCTATCTTCTCAACTTCCTTTTCCTGGATGTAAAGCGGACATTTTGGTACCGGCTCCGTTATTCTGAGTGTGGTTCTGGCAGAGGTTCTACAGAGGATGCATACCTATATAGTGGTGGTGATGGGCACAGCGGATGGCACACTAAACTGGGTTTATGGTTTCTGATCTTGAGGTAACTGGAGTGTCCCCATGTTGCTGCCTCGTCAGCACTGCTCCCTAGCAGCAAAATTCACACACACACACACGCACGCATGCATGCACGCACGCACGCAGGCACGCACGCACGCACGCACGCACGCACACACACACACACACACACATTGATGGATGAATAATGAGGCAGGGGTTTTCTGCTTGCCACACTCCATCTCTCCATCGTCTCTCTGGTTTTCTGTTTGTTCTGGAACGTTCATCGTTATCCGTTCAACACATTGTATGACTGTGATGTCACTGTCAGGCTCTCCTATTGGCTGTGCTCGGATCACCCACAGCTCTCATACAGGACACAAATACCAATTGGACGCCAGAGTTTTAAGGAAAACATAAAATTAGTGGTGACTCATCTCTGGCCACCATGTTATTTTATAATTTCTTCACCAAAATGATTTCAATCGATCTAAAGTTCCATGAAATCACACCGAAAGCCAAAAACCATGTGGTTCCTCTGCCTCTCAAAGGGATGGAAAAGAACATTTCCTACATCCACATTTCTTCATAACCAACATATATTTGCACATCATTTGGATACGGCTTTCAGGAGTGCTATTTATGTAAACCAGGTTAAAGATACCCAAGAACACTCAACGCAAACATTTAACATGTCAAAGAACAATACATTATAATCCACTGGAATACAACTCCTAACACCTAACCATCAAACTTTAAAATCTTTTTAACCCAGTAGCAGAGACAGACTTCATCAAAACTCCTACCAGGTATGTGGGAGCTAGCTAAACTCAGCAAAATAAAATAAAAAGTCCCTTTTTCAGGACCCTGTCTTTCAATGATAATTTGTCAAAATTAAAATAACTTCACAGATCTTCGTTGTAACGGGTTTAAACACTGTTTCCCATGCATGTTCAATGAACCATAAACAATTAATGAACATGCACCTGTGGAACGGTTGTTAAGACATTAACAGCTTACAGACGGAAGGCAGTTAACTTTTTATGGCTGCAGGGGCAGTATTGAGTAGCTTGGATGAAAGGTGCACAGAGGTGCCCAGAGTAAACGGCCTGCTCCTCAGTCATAGTCGCTAATATTTGCATATTATTAGTAGTATTGGATAGAAAACACTCTGAATTTCTAAAACTATTTTATTTTTAATTTTTATTTTTTTATCCCATTTTCTCCCCAATTTCCGTGGTATCCAATCGCTAGTAATTACTACCTTGTCTCATCGCTACAACTCCCGTACGGGCTCGGGAGAGACGAAGGTCGAAAGCCATGCGTCCTCCGAAGCACAACCCAACCAGCCGTACTGCTTCTTAACACAGCGCGCCTCCAACCCGGAAGCCAGCCGCACCAATGTGTCGGAGGAAACACCGTGTACCTGGCCCCCTTGGTTGGCGCGCACTGCGCCCGGCCCGCCACAGGAGTCGCTGGAGCGCGATGAGACAAGGATATCCCTACCGGCCAAACCCTCCCTACCCCGGACAACGCTATGCCAATTGTGCGTCGCCCCACGGACCTCCCGGTCGCGGCCGGCTGCGACAGAGCCTGGGCGCGAACCCAGAGACTCTGGTGGCGCAGTTAGCACTGCGATGCAGTGCCCTAGACCACTGCGCCACCCGGGAGGCCCTGAATTTCTAAAACTATTTTAATTATGTCTGTGAGTATAACAGAACTCATATGGCAGGCAAAAACCTGAGAAGTTCCACTTCCTGTTTGGATTTTTTCTGAGGTGGCAGATTTTCAACCAAGCTCTCATTGAAATTACAGCAAGATATTGATGAGTTTTCACTTCCTACAGCTTCCACTAGATGTCAACAGTCAATAGAACTTTGTCTGATGACTCTAATGTGAAGGGGGGCCGAAGGAGACAGGAATTAGTCACTACTGCCACGAGCTGACCATGCTTTGACCACGCGCGTTCACGTGATAGGCAGCTCCGTTCCATCGCTCAACTGAAGTCAATCTATTTCTCCGGTTGGAACGTTATTCAAGATGTATGTTAACAACATTCTAAAGATTGATTCAGTACATCGTTTGACATGTTTCTACTGACTGTTATGTAATTTTTGGACATTTCATCACATTATAGTGGACGCGCTTTGTGACTTTGGAATTGTTTACCAAACGCACTAACCAAAGTATCTAATTGGACATAAATAACGGACATTATCGAACATATCAAGCATTTATTGTGGACCTGATTCCCAGGACTGCATTCTGATGAAGTTCATCAAAGGTAAGGAAACATTTATCATGCATTTTCTGGTTTCTGTTGACTCCAACATGGCGGCTAATTTGGCTATTGTTGTGAGCACCGTCTCAGATTATTGCATGATTTCGTTGCATTAAGGAGAGGTATTCTATAATTCCATGTGTATAACTTGTATTAACATCTACATTTATGATGAGTATTTCTGTTGAAACGATGTGGCTATGCAAAATCACTTGATGTTTTTGGAACTAGTGAATGTAACGCGCCAATGTAAACTCAGATTTTTTGATATAAATATGAACTTTATCAAACAAAACATGCATGTATTGTGTAACATGAAGTCCCATGAGTGTCATCTGATGAAGATCATCAAAGGTTAGTGATTCATTTGATCTCTATTTCTGCTTTTTGTGACTGCTATATTTCGCTGGAAAAATGGCTGTGCTTATTGTGGTTTGGTGGTGACCTAACATAATCGTTTGTAGTGCTTTCGCTGAAAAACATATTTGAAATTTGACACTTTGGTGGGATTAACAACAAGATTACCTTTAAAATGATATAAAACACATGTATGTTTGAAGAATTTTAATTATGAGATTTCTGTTGTTTGAATTTGGCGCCCTGCACTTTCACTGGCTGTTGTCATATCGATCCCGTTAGCGGGATGCAGCCATAAGAAGTTTTAAGGTCACAGTTATGAAAAGGAACGCACAATCCCTCCATCAGTGCTCAGACTGTCCGCAATAGGCTGAGAGAGGCTGGACTGGGGGCTTGTAGGCCTGTTGTAAGGCAGGTCCTCACCAGGCATCACCGACAACAATGTCGCCTATGGGCACAAACCCACCTTCGCTGGACTAGACAGGACTGGCAAAAAGTGCTCTTCACTGACGAGTCGCGGTTTTGTCTCACTGGGGGTGATGGTCAGATTCACATTTATCGTTGAAGGAATGAGCGTTACACCGAGGCCTGTACTCTGGAGCAGGATCGATTTGGAGGTGGAGGGTTCGTCATGGTCTGGGGCGGTGTTTCACAGCATCATCGGACTGAGCTTGTTATCATTGCAGGCAATCTCAACGCTGTGCGTTACAGGGAAGACATCCTCCTCCCTCATGTGGTACCCTTCCTGCACGCTCATCCTGACATGAGCCTCCTGCATGACAATGCCACTAGACAAACTGCTCGTTCTGTGCTTGATTTCCTGCAAGACAGGAATGTCAGTGTTCTGCCATGGCCAGTGAAGTACCCGGATATCAATCCCATTGAGCACGTCTGGGACCTGTTGGATCGGAGGGTGAGGGCTAGGGCCATTCCCCCCAGAAATGCCCGGGAACTTGCAGGTGCCTTGGTGGAAGAGTGGGGTTACATCTCACAGCAAGAACTGGCAAATCTGGTGCAGTCCATGAGGAGGAGATGCACCGCAGTACTTAATGTAGCTGGTAGCCACACCAGATACTGACTGTCACTGTCACTTTTGATTTTGACCCACCCTTGTTCAGGGACACATTATTCAATTTCTGTTAGTCACATGTCTGTGGAACTTGTTCAGTTTATGTCTCAGTTGTTGAATCTTGTTATGTTCATACAAATATTTACACATGTTAAGTTTGCTGAAAATAAACGCAGTTGACAGTGAGAGGACGTTTCTTTTTTTGCTGAGTTTAGATAGTTACACAGGTGCTTCGAACCCTGACCAAAATCAAAATAATATATAAACAGATTTCTTTACAAAATCTTTAGATTGCGTTTATATGGGGGGAGTCTTTGATTCTTGAACCCTGGGGGTCAAATGTCATACTCTGTTCATCTTGCTCCTGACCTCCAGCCTCCACCACATAGTTCCAGACATCACCACAGTAACACCCACAGGCCTACAAAACTGTAAGCTGTGGAGCTACTAAACAGTGGTATGCAACGGACAAGATCAAGACTCATTTAAGCAACTTATACAAAGTTTGCCAACTGCACACTTACAGATAGATACTCTACAGCAGGGCTGTTCGGTGTGTGTGCACATACCTGATACTTCACAAGAATACTGCCACAGAATACTGCACACCATACCCAATACACTATCTTGAGCATCACACAGGCAGGCAGGCGCGGTGTCCTGGGGATCGTGCTTGTGTGTAGAGAAGATACACAAACAGCAAAGGGCTGAGGGTGTGAGAGCGGATGGAGGCGATGGGAGCTGTCATCGTGGCCTTCTTTCTCCAGGACACAAACACACAAGCCAGCGTTATTACAGCACTGTCAAAACCAAACTAGCCTGGTGGGGACATGGGCATAACATCACGCACACACACACTATGTTATGTACGCACACACACACACTCTGTCATGTACACACACACACACACACTCTGTCATGTACACACACACTATGTTATGTACGCACACACACTCTGTCATGTACACACACACACACACTCTGTCATGTACACACACACACACTCTCTGTCATGTACGCACACACACTCTGTCATGTACACACACACACACACTGTCATGTACACATACACACACACAAACTCTGTCATGTACACACACACACACTCTGTCATGTACACACACACACATTCTGTCATGTACACACACACACACTCTGTCATGTACACACACACACACTGTCATGTACACGCACACACACACACACACTTTGTCATGTACACACACACACTCTGTCATGTACACACACACACTCTCTGTCATGTACACACACACACATTCTGTCATGTACACACACGCACACAAACTCTGTCATGTACACACACACACACTCTGTCATGTACACACACACACACACATTCTGTCATGTACACACACACACACTCTGTCATGTACACACACACACACACACACACACACACACACACACACACACACACACACACACACACACACACACACATTCTGTCATGTACAAACACGCACTCTGTCATGTACACACACACACACTCTGTCATGTACACACACACACACACTCTGTCATGTACACACACACACACACACACACACACACACACACACACACACACACACACACACACACACACACACACACACACACACACACACACACACACACACACACACACACACACTCTGTCATGTACACACACACACTCTGTCATGTACTGTCATGTACACACACACACACACTGTCATGTACACACACACACTCTGTCATGTACACACACACACTCTGTCATGTACACACACACACACACACACACACACACACACACACACACACACACACACACACACACACACACACACACACACACACTGTCATGTACACCCATACACACACACACTCTGTCATGTACACACACACACTCTGTCAAGTACACACACTCTGTCATACACACACATATAGGGATACAGGCATACACACACACATATACAAACACACACACGCATGCGAACACACACACACACACACACACACACACACACACACACACACACACACACACACACACACACACACACACACACACTCCAGGCCGGCCATCTATAGACAACACTGCAGGACCTGCTGGGACTTGACTTTGATCCGAATAACCTATAGCTGTGTGTGTGCGTGTGTGCGCGTGTGCGCATGTGTGTATGTTTGTGTGTGTGTGTATGTATGTTTTAGTGGGCATGTGTGCGCGCATGTGACTGTACGTGTGTGTATTTGTGCGTGTGTAATTCTGAATACTTATAGAGGGCCACTGTTGATATACTATAGATATATTCTCTAAAAATAAGCTAAACCCTTTCTATTTAGGCCAGACAGAGCACAGAAAGATTGATTTGAAGCTCACAGTCACACTATCCTTCTTCACAGCAGTCCTATGTCCTGGTGGTTTATGTAATCATATGCATTGTGTTTACTGTCTCCCCCTCTCCCATTTCTTCCCTCTCACTGTATGAATCCCCTCCCTGCCTCGCTGTCTCTCTCTATGAGGGATGAGGTAAACATTTCGGGAATTCTGAGGAGGTAGCCACTGCGCTTGATGCCTGTACGTTTAGCCAGGCGGAATGTGGCCTTGCATTGCTGAGGGCCGCTGAGATTTATGGAACTGCGGTGAGGTGTAGCATGTGGCTAACAGATGGTGGCATCATGCTACTCTCTCCTCTCCTCTCCTCTCCTCTCCTCTCCTCTCCTCTCCTCTCCTTTCCCTCTATTCTTCCAAGTTTTCATCCCTCTCTAAGCGTGGCGGTCAGTGCCGTTTGAATGACTGTCATTCAAATTCCATTCACTCAGTTGAATGTAACATCGATAGGTTTAGGCTGCTATACACATCATGAGGTTGCTACAACCTAGCCTATGAATGAAAGTTTACAATGTAGGTACACACAGGTCGAGAGGAAAATTTGAGGTGACAGACAGTGACACATGGAATAGCGCCTTGCACACATTTGCCTGTATCTAGCTGATCTACAGTAGGGTGTAATCATTAGTCCAAAAGTTGCAAACGAGAGTTTCTATTGGCCAAATTCAGGTATGTTTATCCCAGTTTCATTCCATTTGTTTCCGTTTAAGAAACGTTTGTCAACAGAATCAGAGGAACTGTCGCGTTCTGACCTTAGTTCCTTTTTAATGTCTTTATTTTGGTTTGGTCAGGGCGTGAGTTGGGGTGGGCATTCTATGTTCTATATTCTATGTTTTGTTCTATGTGTTGTATTTCTGTGTTTGGCCTAGTATGGTTCCCAATCAGAGGCAGCTGTCAATTGTTGTCTCTGATTGAGAACCATACTTAGGTACCCTGTTCCCACCTGTGTTTGTGGGTAGTTGTTTCCTGTTTTGGGTTTGTTTCACCATTCAGGACTGTTTCGGTTTTCGTTGTCATTCACTTTGCTATTTTTGTATTTTTTCGTGTTCGGTTATATTAAAGTAACATGGACACTTACCACGCTGCGTATTGGTCCGATATTTCATATTCCTCATCAGAAGAGGAAGAAAATCGTTACACACACCTCAATAAGCCTGACTAACCGGTGTCTGTATATAGCCTTGCTACTGTTATTTTCAAATGTCTTCTTACTGTTTTATTTCTTTACTTACCTACTCACACACACACACACACACACACACACACACACACACACACACACACACACACACACACACACACACACACACACACACACACACACACACACACACACACACACACACACACACACACACACACAGTTTACCCAGAATGGGGCCACCCTATCACAAACTCAACACACTAAAGAGCCTCCAATGGCATACTTGCATCACTTCCACACTTCCTCAGTCCAGTCCCTATATTTACATCCACCTGTTTTCCCTACTGCAGAATAGCATGTCAAACCTGCCTTGCTTAGTATGCCTACATAGCTTAGCATGCCTATATAGCCTAGCGCTTAGCTAGCCTCTCCAGTCTCCACCACTGACACTAACTGTGTTTGACATACGCTTAATCGGACAAATTACTACTAAGACCTGACATACGGAGAGCTGCATAACTCTTTTTTTTCATAAATATTTTTATTAAAGACCTAGTCCAGTCAAAAACCTGATTTCCTGTTGATTGTATGATATTTCCACACTATGAGGTAGAAATAACACTTTGAAATTGTGAAAATTATGATAATGCCCTTTTTGTGTAAGAGCTGTTTGAAAAAAAAAAATACTGGAATATCAGCCTGTTCAGGTGGGATGGAACTTTCGGCCCACAGTAATGACTGTTCATCTGGGTAAGGAGGTGGGCTCTTGACCATCCTATCAGCCAATCAGGGCTGTGAATGTAAATATCTTCAAATTTGTTTCCTAATGCCCACACAATCGGAATAAACATTTTAAGGGTCAAAGGAGGCTCGTGAAAAATAATCATAAAAATTGTATTATTATTTTAATTAAATCAACACACAGTGATTTACTAGACAACTAATGATGATTAAAACCTTTTTTTTTT
>NC_074676.1:15911723-15999118 GCF_029448725.1 Salvelinus fontinalis
TGCTCTAAAAAGACAGTTACAGTGGCCTGATGACGACAACTCAGCTCAGCTCTTAGTGAGGGCTTATGTCATTTTGACATTGTTAAAGGGACATGCTTTTCATGACATAGGCATTGTAATAGCAGAGTAACATTAGTCTAATGACTGACTGACATTGTATTAGACGGATAGATGCAGTTATCCAGGACGTATTACTTCTAAGCTTACTTTTTAACAATGTCATTTTATAATTGTCAGAAAACATTGTTCCTTTTCATACAGTTTTCTTGCTTTCCCAACATGTGAGTATCATTTTGACTATATACAGTGGGGAAAACAAGTATTTGATACACTGCCGATTTTGCAGGTTTTCCTACTTTCAAAGCATGTAGAGGACTGAGCACTGTTTTATCATAGGTACACTTCAACTGTGAGAGACGGAATCTAAAACAAAAATCCAGAAAATCACATTGTATGATTTTTAAGTAATTCATTTGCATGTTATTGCATGACATAAGTATTTGAACACCTACCAACCAGTAAGAATTCCGGCTCTCAGTGACCTGTTAGTTTTTCTTTAAGAAGCCCTCCTGTTCTCCACTCATTACCTGTATTAACTGCACCTGTTTGAACTCGCTGCCTGTATAAAAGACACCTGTCCACACACTCAATCAAACAAACTCCAACCTCTCCACAATGGCCAAGACCAGAGAGCTGTGTGAGGACATCAGGGATATCAGGAATCAGGAATTGTAGACCTGCACAAGGCTGGGATGGGCTACAGGACAATAGGCAAGCAGCTTGGTGAGAAGGCAACAACTGTTGGCGCAATCATTAGAAAATGGAAGAAGTTGAAGATGACGGTCAATCACCCTCGGTCTGGAGCTCCATGCAAGATCTCACCTCGTGGGGCATCAATGATCATGAGGAAGGTGAGCGATCAGCCCAGAACTACACGGCAGGACCTGGTCAATGACCTGAAGAGAGCTGGGACCACAGTCTAAAAAGAAAACCATTAGTAACACACTACGCCGTCATGGATTAAAATTCTGCAGCGCACGCAAGGTCCCCCTGCTCAAGCCAGCGCATGTCCAGGCCCGTCTGAAGTTTGCCAATGACCATCTGGATGATCCAGAGGAGGAATGGGAGAAGGTCATATGAGGTCATATAGGTCTGATGAGACAAAAATATAGCTTTTTGGTCTAAACACCACTCGCCGTGTTTGGAGGAAGAAGAAGGATGAGTACAACCCCAAGAACACTATCCCAACCGTGAAGCATGGAGGTGAAAACATCATTCTTTGGGGATGCTTTTCTGCAAAGGGGACAGGACGACTGCACCGTATTGAGGGGAGGATGGATGGGGCCATGTATCGCGAGATCTTGGCCAACAATCTCCTTCCCTCAGTAAGAGCATTGAAGATGGATCGTGGCTGGGTCTTCCAGCATGACAACGACCCAAAACACACAGCCAGGGCAACTAAGGAGTGGCTCCGTAAGAAGCATCTCAAGGTCCTGGAGTGGCCTAGCCAGTCTCCAGACCTGAACCCAATAGAAAATCTTTGGAGGGAGCTGAAAGTCCGTATTGCCCAGCGACAGACTCGAAACCTGAAGGATCTGGAGAAGGTCTGTATGGAGGAGTGGGCCAAAATCCCTGCTGCAGTGTGTGCAAACCTGGTCAAGAACTACAGGAAACGTATGATCTCTGTAATTGCAAACAAAGGTTTCTGTACCAAATATTAAGTTCTGCTTTTCTGATGTATCAAATACTTATGTCATGCAATAAAATGCAAATTAATTACTTAAAAATCATACAATGTGATTTTCTGGATTTTAGATTTTTAGATTCCGTCTCTCACAGTTGAAGTGTACTTATGATAAAAATTACAGACCTCTACATGCTTTGTAAGTAGGAAAACCTGCAAAATCGGCAGTGTATCAAATACTTGTTCTCCCCACTGTAAATGTATGATTGTCAAAAAATGATTTCCTTACTTCTGTAAGGCCTATATCATATGAAGGTAGCCCATTGTTCAGTTTCGGCGCTGACCTATAACACTAATTCCCCTTGTTTTGGCAGCACAGACAAATAAATCCCAGCAATTGTTTTGTAGAGGAATGTCAATAATTGCAATGTTTTTCATCAGACATGTTTCTCAGTATGCATACTACCGTGCATTCTCCGAGCATGCATTCTCCGAGCACGCTCTCTTAAGTAGGTTCTTGTGAGGACCAGAGTGTGAAGAACAAATAAAAAATGACATTTGAGAAGCACTCACACTCCATCTACAGTATTACTTTAAGCTGCACCTCTCATTCACCTCCCATTCTTCCAGCCAGGACAATGGCAACAATAGAGATGAAACAAGACATACACAAATCAAACATTGACTTCATAACTATTAGCTAGCTATATCTGAATCGTAATTATCAAGCTAACCAGATAGTTTAACAGGTAAAAATGACCTAAAACTGATTTTTTTTAAGTAGATGTCAATTAGTGTGTAGCTAGCTGCCAATTCTTTGTGACTATCTAGCTAGCTAGCTAACAGTAGTAGCTAGCCAGTTAACATTAGCCCAACTGACTTACTATGGGCTTGCAATCTACGTACACTACAGTGGGTATTGTAGGCAGATAAACATGCTAAAATTAACAACCCTAGGATAGGTGGCGGTATTTTCACTTCCGGATGAAAAGCGGCCCCAAAGTAAACTGCCTGCTACTCAGGCCCAGAAGCTAGGATATTCATATCATTAGTAGATTTGGATAGAAAACACTCTGCAGTTTCTAAAACTGATTGGATGATATCTGTGAGCATAACATAACTTATTTGGCAGGCGAAACCCCGTGGACAAACATCCAGGATTTTATTTTTTTGAGGTCACTCTTTTTTCAATGGGTTTTCAATATGAATCTAGAATTCTAAGGCAGTTGCTTGCAGTTCCTATCGCTTCCACTGGATGTCAACAGTCTTTAGAAATTGGTTGATGTTTTTCCTTTGAGAAATGAAGAAGTAGCCCTGTTCAGAATGAGGGTCGAGTGAAGTGTACTGTTGTGGTTGAGGCGCGTGACCTGAAAGCTCGCTCCACTTTGTTTTCCTTCGGTATTGAACACAGTTTATTCCGTCTTAAATTTTATTGATTATTTACGTTTAAAAATACCTAAAGTTGGATTAGGAAAGTTGTTTGAAATGTTTGAATCAAGTTTACAGGTAACTAATTAGATAATGTGTAGTCATGCGCAAGTTGGAACAGGTGAATTCTCTGAATCATACGTGCCAAATAAATGGACATTTTGGATATATAACGACAGAATTTTTCGAACAAAGGACCATTTGTGATGTTTAATGGACATATTGGAGTGCCAACAGAAGAAGATCTTCAAAGGTAAGGCATGAATTATATCGTTATTTCTGACTTTTGTGTTGTACCTGGCGGGTTGAATTATTATTTTCATGTGTTTGTTTGATGGGGTGCTGTCCTCAGATAATAGCATGGTTTGCTTTTGTCGTAAAACCTTTTGAAATCTGACACAGCGGCTGGATTAACAAGACGTTTATCTTTAAACCTATGTATAACACTTGTATCTTTCATCAACGTTTTTGATGAGTATTTCTGTAATTTGATTTGGCTCTCTGCGTTTTCACCGGATATTACTTGAGACAACATAACGCTCCAATTTAACTTCTTGTCACTTAGCACTTTGTAATAATTACGTTCCCAAATTCAACTGCCTCGTACTCACTTCTTGCTCGTACAATATGCATATTATTATTACTATTGCATAGAAAACACTCTCTAGTTTCTAAAACCGTTTGAATTATATCTGTGAGTGAAACAGAACTGGACTTAGAGCAATTGTCCTATGTGGATGTGAGAATGCAGAATTCTGCAAGCTGCTCTGAGATCTGTTTATAAATCTGCCTGTCTTCTATTGGTTGAGATGCACTGCATACGCCTTCCCCTGGATGTTAGCGAATAGTGAGACTTGAAATGGAGTCTCTACGTAGATCTGAAAGGTTATAAATAGCTTGGCAAGGAAGTGTCTGGTCTTTTCCCTCTTCGCTCTGACGCACGGAGGACCTTGGCATATCGTACTAGAACCTTCGGTTATAGCTCTTAGAAATTTCCGGCTGTGTTTTTATTCGATATAGGCTTTAAAGACATCATAATGTTGTTATTCTAAACCGAATTATATCAGTTTATGTCAGTATATTGCGATTTTCGGGTATTTATTTTTGTGGCGTTCTAGGGAGTTGGGGAGTTGGCAAATGTTTACTGCTAATTGCAACGTTGAAGACGACATTCTACAACCGAGCAACGATTCTTTTGGACAAAGGACACCTTTCCCAAGATTCTGATGGGAGTTCATCAAAAAGTAAGAACTATTTATGCTGTTAATTCGTTGTTCTGTTGAAAAATGTAAAATGCATAAGCCGCCATTAATTTCAGTGCAGCCTCGCTTTAACGCACGCTGTATGTTGTAGTAACGTTAATTTTAAAAATGTAACACAGCGATTGCATTAAGAACTAATTTATCTTTCATTTGCTGTCCAACCTGTATTTTTTAGTCAAGTTTATGATTATTTATCGATTAGAATAGGTGCCTCTCCCAAGATTTCTCCCGACATTTTCTTGGCAGCTTGGCTACTTTTCTCATTGTATAACCACGATTTGTGCCGCTAAATATGCACATTTTCGAACAAACTCTATATGCATTGTGTAATATGATGTTATAGGACTGTCATCTGAAGAATTCTGAGCAGGTCAGTGAAAAAATTAATATATTTTGGTGGTTTATACGTTATCGCTATTTTTGGCTTGAATCAATGCCGTTGTGTGTTTGCTATTGTGGTAAGCTAATATAACGCTATATTGTGTTTTCGCTGTAAAACACTTATAAAATCTGAAATATTGGCTGGATTCACAAGATCTGTGTCTTTCATTTGCTGTACGCTGTGTATTTTTCATAAATGTTTTATGACGAGTATTTAGGTAATACACGATGGTCTCTGTAGTTATTCTAGTTGCTTTGGTGAGAGTTGTGATGGTGGCTGCAATGGTAAACTATGATTTATACCTGAAATATGCAAATGTTTCTAACAAAACATGTGCTATACAATAAATATGTTATCAGACTGTCATCTGATGAAGTTGTTTCTTGGTTAGTGGCTATTTATATCTTTATTTGGTCGAATTTGTGATAGCTACTGATGCAGTAAAAAAATGGTGGAGTAAAAAAAGTGGTGTCTTTTGCTAACGTGGTTAGCTAATAGATTTACATATTGTGTCTTCCCTGTAAAACATTTTAAAAATCAGAAATGATGGCTGGATTCACAACATGTGTATCTTTCATCTGGTGTCTTGGACTTGTGATTTAATGATATTTAGATGCTAGTATTTACTTGTGACGCTATGCTAGGCTATGCTAGTCAGCTTTTTTACTGATGGGGGTGCTCCCGGATCCGGGTTTGGGAGGAAGGTTTTTGAACATAAAGAGGGACTTTATTGAACAAAACAAACATTTATTGTGTAACATGGAGTCCTGGGAGTGCCACCAGATTAAGATCATCAAAGGCTAGTGATTAATTTAATCGCTATTTCTGACTTTTGTGAGCCCTCTCCTTGGCTGGAAAATGTCTGTATGGTTTTGTGCCTAGGCGCTGTCCTAACATAATCGCATGGTGTGCTGTCGCCGTAAAGCCTTTTTGAAATCGGACACTGTGGATGGATTAACAAGAAGTTTATCTTTAAAGTGGTGTATAATACTTGTATATTTTAATTATAGGAATTTTAATTATTAGATTTCTGTTTGAATTTGGCGCCCTGAAATTTCACTGGCTGTTGCTAGTGTCCCACAAATCCCCCAGAGGATTTATTAACACAGTATGTATTTATTAATGTATCATGATAAAATATTGTATTTGGGCAACATATGAGATGTAAATGGGCAATATTTCATTCCGAAGTTTATTTTCTCTCGCTTCAGCTCTAATAATGGCTGCAATTGATTTGAAGAGATTTTGCATTGTTTTTACATGGTTGCGTCATATTTCTGGGCATACTTTCCGTTGAAGCTTGCATCGATACATGCTTAACACGGGAGGGTCATACGTCGTTTGTACAAGACAAAGTCATCAGCAATTGGATTGTCTCTAACGAATCAGAGTATCAAAGCCAATGACGCATTTCCAAACCGACTCTTAACCCACGTTTATCTGGCTCTGGCCCAACCCATTGGTTTCTGGACCAATCAGACGGCACCAAATGTGTTCGCATTCGGTGAAGGGTCGGGGAGGTATTCAGATACAGACACATTGCGTCAGGTAGCCTAGTGGTTAAGAGCCTCGGGACACATTCCTGAGCTGACTAGGTGAAAAATCTATTGATGTGCCCTTGAGCAAGGCACTTAACCCCAATTGCTCCTGTATGTCGCTCTGGATAAGAGTGTCTGCTAAATGACTAAAATATAAAAATGGAAGAAACTAACTTCCGTGGGTGTGGCATAACATTTTTCCGAAGCAAGAAGTCTGGGTAGCCAGGCAAGCTATTTAGGCCTCTATAGTATTAGCAGACTCATCAATAGCAAATGTTTCAATTGAACCCAGAATTCAACTTAAAATCGACAATTCAATAGGCTTAGCATTTCAAGCTCTGGTTGATTTCAAATGATTTATCAACGGAAGAAAATCTAAACATTTGAAGGAGATGTATCTTCTGCTTCAACAGTTCCGTCACTAATAATTGATATGTTGGATTGACATTTCCATCTCAAGCAAAAATCTAAGTTATTAAAGAATACTACTTACTTTTTGGGGGTTTGAGACAAAACATGTATTCCCTTAATTATATGGTTAACCTGGAACCACCTGAATGTTAAGCCAAATGTTTTTTTTCCGCCAAAATAGACATACCCAAATGTAATGATTTTTCATGAGATGCCCATAAATAACAAATGGTAATATTCCATAGTTTTAGAAAGGTCTGGAAATCACCATTCTGTTTTTTTTTTAAATGCTGAGGTGTACTCAGTTTTAAGGACACAAGCAAAAGTACATAGTTAAAAACCTTATGAAAATATGAAAATGTACATATAATTTTTTCCTATTCACCAAAAGTGGGGCAATAGGGTTTGAAATGACTAAAACGCTTTCTAAATATAGTAACACATTAAATTATAAATGACTTACTATAAGATTTCATCTTTCTTATAACTGTAAAATAAATATGATAACACTTAGTGACAGTACAATATTGGCACCATATCATATAACTGACAATAGAGACTTTTCTCCTAAACGTCCACTGAGCGGCACAGAGATACCATTCAAATAAGTGTAGACTTGTTTCAGCTACAGCTTTAAGCACAACGTGACCAAGAGAAATTACTTATTCTTTTTCATGTTGAGAGCTCGAAATATACAGTGCCTTACAAAAGTATTCATCACCTTGCCGTTTTTCCTATTTTGTTGCATTACAACCTGTAATTTAAATTGATTTTTATTTGGATTTCATGTAATGGACATACACAACAATTTCAAAATTGGTGAAGGGAAATGAAAAAAATTAACTTGTTTCAAAAAATTATACAAAATAAAAACGGAAAAGTGGTGCGTGGATATGTATTCACCCCCTTTGTTATGAAGCCCCTAAATAAGATCTGGTGCAACCAATTACCTTCAGAAGTCACATAATGAGTTAAATAAAGTCCACTTGTGTGCAATCTAAGTGTCACACGATCTGTCACATGATCCCACATGATCTTTCACATGATCCCACATCCCACAGAGCACCATTAAATCCATTATAAAAAAATGTAGGCACCACAACAAACCTGCCAAGAGAGGGCCGCCCACCAAAACTCAAAGACCAGGCATGGATTGCATTAATCAGAGTGGCAACAAAGAGACCAAAGATAACCCTGAAGGAGCTGCAAAGCTCCACAGCGGAGATTGGAGTATGTGTCCATAGGACCACTTTGTGGTCAGAAAAAATCCATTGCTTAAAGAAAAAAATAAGCAAACACATTTGGTGTTTGCCAAAAGGCATATGGGGGACTACCCAAACATATGGAAGAAGGTACTCTGGTTGGATGGGACTAAAATTGGGCTTTTTGGCCATCTAGGAAAATGCTATGTCTGGAACAAACCAACCGATCTCATCACCCCGAGAACACCATCCCCACAGTGAAGCATGGTTGTGGCAGCATCATGCTGTGGGGATGTTTTCCTTTGGCAGGGACTGGGAAACTGGTCAGAATTGAAGGAATGATGGATGGTGCTAAAGAGAGGGAAATTCTTGAGGGAAACCTGTTTCATTCTTCCAGAGATTTGAGGTTGGGACGGAGGTTCACCTTCCAGCAGGACAATGACCCTAAGCACACTGTTAAAGCAATACTCGAGTGGTTTAAGGGGAAACATTTAAATGTCTTGGAATGCCTAGTCAAAGCCCAGACCTCAATCCAGTTGAGAATCTGTGGTATGACTTAAAGTTTGCTGTACACCAGCAGGAACCCATCCAACTTGAAGGAGCTGAAGCAGTTTTGCCTTGAAGAATGGGAAAAAGTGGCTAGATGTGCCAAGCTTATAGAGACATATCCCAAGAGACTTGCAGCTGTAATTGCTGCAAAAGGTGGCTCTACAAAGTATTAACTTTGGGGGGATGAATAGTTATGCACGCTCAAGTTTTCTGTTTTTTTGTCTTATATCTTGTTTGTTTCACAAGAAAAAATATTTTGCATCTTCAACGTGGTGGGCATGTTGTGTAAATCAAATGATACAAATCCCCAAAAATCTATTTTAATTCCAGGTTGTAAGGCAACAAAATAGGAAAAATGCCAAGGGGGTGAATACTTTCGCAAGCCACTGTATATCACAATGAGATGATATGCTTGACTGTCCTCTTTCATATTCCGTCTCCAGGCTGGGCTAAGTTGCTCAGATGAAGAGCAAAGCGATTCTTTGTCCGGACAGGCCAGCAAATTGATACGTCATTCCCAATGCAAATGTGGGGTCTGAAACCTGACACTTCAAGTCAGCTCTACTGATAGAGTGGCAGCGGAGAGCAGACAGATGGGGCTACCTGGGACTATAAGTCACTGGACCCTATAACATTCACCGAGCATTTTGTACATCAAAATGTCAGTTATCACTGGTCCAGAACCCCTCACAGTACCCCATATAGGGGACTTAACATCTAAGAGAAAGGCCTAAGTCATATGAAGGTTGCCAATTGATCAGTTTCTGCTATGGGGCTGACCTACTGTATATCCATTTGTACTTGTTGAAATGAAGTGAGAACCGACTGTGAAAATTGCCTAAATTCACATTGTTTTGGCAGCTCAGACCAATCTCTGCAGTCATTTTGTAGAGGAAAGTCCACAATTACAATGTCTTCCATAGGAGATGTTGACAATATATCCTAACAAATGTGAAGTGTGTGCGCAGGGTTGGGGAGTAATGGATTACATGTTATCAGTTACATGTCACTGATTACAAAAAAACTGTTACTGCAATCCGTTACCAGCAAAAATATTGTAATCAGATTACAGATACTTTTGAAAAACTAGATGATTACTTTTAAGTTCAGAAAGGATGTTTGTGAAAAAGTTATTTATGATACCTTTTTGTTTTCTCAATGCCATTAAATTCAACATTGAAAAAAACACTATGATGACACACCAAACGCGTTTGATGGATAACAGGAAAACAGCAGGAGTAGGCTTCTGTATGCTTCAGTCCAAGCTTTGACTTCCAAAGGTGATATTTCTGTCGGCATCCAAAGATTATACATCCTATTTGAATAAATGCTTGGAGGTAAGGATGACAGCAGTGGTGTAGCCTGCGGGCGATATAGATACAATTTATTATTGATATATACAGCGGAATGACGTGAATCACACTGCTGTTCTCTCATTTAGCTATTTGCGCAACACAGATTGTGGTTGTTGTGGATGGCTGTTCAAACATTTATAAGTGTATTTTAACACAATAATGGTTGAATTTGAGAAGGTGAAGCTGCCTATCAATCATTGTTTTTGCGACCAGTGGCCAGCCAGTGAAAACTGTTCTCTTGCAACAGCTGCATTCTACAATGCAGATCCCAGTCTATGGAATAAAAGTTTGAGAGAGTTCCGCCCTTCTAAACTCAGTATTGTGTTCCACATACAGTCAAAAACGAGTTTAATTTAAGAACACCACAAATGGGGATTTTTTTGCTCAAACTAATTCATGCTGATTAATAAAGAGCTATCGTACCCATGCTCAAACTCACATACATTTGATAGACTTAAACATCTGAAAATTATCAGGATATCAAAGTGTCACCAGCAAAAACGTAAACAATAGGCCTATAGTAAATGCAACATATTACATTCATTTTTCACAATCAAATAGAACTTTTCGGTTGTGCGTGCCATTCCATGAGAGTAGCATCAGCTCATTCAGTCCTCCATGACAACAAAATCATAAGCAACAGAGTAGGCGGGTCCCCAATTACATTCAGCTTCGGGACGATTTTTCCCTGAGCGGATGGTCAGAGGGCAGAACATAGTTCGAAATAATAAACAGATATATTATTTGACAAAAACAGAATCCTTTCAAACTTTGATTACATTGGGATATTATAACATGTCTCAATATTCATGCCAACAAAGAATCCAATTCGAACAAAGAATCCATTTCGGGAAAGTCGTATTCCGGGTCGTAATGCTGGTGAGTTACCACTGCTCTGATATCCAAAAGTTACTTGCTGTATGTAATAAAAAAAAATAATCTGGGCTAATAATGTAAGAAATAGCACACAAAACAACTAAATACTGCAAAGGTGCTTAGGAGCTAGATAATATGGGGTATTGTGTGTAGATTGATGAGGAAAAACATTAATTTAATACATTTTAGAATAATGTTGTAACTTGACAAAATGTGGAAAAAGTCAAGGGGTCTGAATACTTTCCGATTGCACTGTAGCTTACTCCCATTATTATCTGTATTGAAGTAGAAAGCAATGGGTTGTAAGAAGCCTACATCACCCATGAAGTAAATTGCAAAATCCATTTATGGCCCAACTAGCTCTCACAGTCTTATGTCAGAATTAGATGTTCATCTATGTTGGAAATGTAAAATTCAAGTGTTTAAAGTTAAATTTAAGTCATAACTCAGAAAACTTTAGGTTAGGCATGAATATCGAATGGTTAATGTAAGGGTTAAGGTTTGGGATAGGCTTAAAACAAAAATCTCAAAAACAACATTCTATCCATGGCATTCAACTTGCAACCTTTGTAATCAGAGGCCATCCACCAGTCCCATCCACAAAACTGTGGCAAAACGGAAACCTACCTGAAGGTAACAGCGCTCACTGTTGCCCCTAGTGGCCACTTTCCACATCATCTCCCAACGTCCTCAGACACTGATGGACGTTGAATCCTGACTTGTATCACAGGCGACCTGGTTGTTATGGCCAGGTATGTAAACTCTAACATTGATTTATCCTGCAATAGATGTCGCTCAATTGGTAATATTATTTTTTGTCTTCTTCTCATGCCTTTTTAAGGGAAAAGTAATCTAAAAGTTACAAAGTAACCAGATTCCGTAAATGAGTTTGGGTAACCCAAAATGTTATGTTACAGATGACAATTTTGGACAGGTAACTAGTAACAGTAACAGATTGCTTAAAAAAAAGTAATCTATCCAACCCTGTGTGCGTGTGCATGTGCATGTGCATGGCTGTGGGCCATGCGGAAGGGTGTGTATATGGTTGTGTTTCAATGTGGCCTGGAGGTCATTCTAATTTATATATACATTTTGGTGCTTGTGTGCACATGCACATACGATACAAGCAGTACAATCTTACATGTGAGATCTTGTCTGTGTTAGCTTTCCCCATCTGTGAGAGCCCTTGCATTTCCGAGACTATGTGATTCTGGGTACACAGACTGAGGCCAAAGCTGAGAAAGAGAGACAGAGAGACCATGAGAGACAGCATAGAGATATAGACAGAGAGCAGGTGACAGTCAGAGAGAGGTAGCAGAGAGAACTGGGTCAGGGCAGAGGGCTCTATAATAGGCTGATGAAAAGCACATAACACTGATACAGGCCCAGGGAGCACAGTATCCATGGCGAGGAGGAGGAGGGGAGGGAGGTAAAATATCTGCTTGCGTTGATATGAGCTCACACAACACTAATCTCTGGTGCCAGTGCCACACAGCAGATACACAGGGTTCCCATGCCGCTGGCACAAAGTTAGCACACAGCAACCATAAACAGCAGACTGGGCATCTATAATATCTTCTGTCTTTTCTCTGTTTGGTTTTTACCATGGGGAATGCCATCGGGTGATTTTCCAACACTTATACAAACGTGTTGATGCCCCGGCACGGCTTGGCAGGGTGGCATGACCCAGCATGTTGCACAGATACACGCTCCTGGGGGTGGGAGGGGCGAGCCGAAGAGGGGTGAGAAGGGCTGCAGGGGGAAGAGGAGGAAGGGAGCGAGAGACACAGCCAGGGCTGTGAGCAGTAAATACCTGACATTCCACTACCTGGCCTAACCTTGCAAGAGTGACCTCGCTGCCTGCCAGGGCTACCTGAGCCATGCCCCTTGGCCCTGCACATCAGCGCTGGGGGTGAAACTTCAGAGGAACAGAGCGAGAGAGAGACTGCTCATTCATAAGTCAGGGAGGGAGAGGGAGGGAGGAATCACTCTGGCATAGGGAAACAAGGAGGGCTGGGGGTGCGACTAAAACATCAAGCCTGCAGAGCTCCAAAACATTGTTCATATTTTCAGTGGACAAACTATGAAGGGATATCAAATCAAATCCAATTTTATTTGTCATACGCTAAAAACAACAGGTGTAGACATTACCGTGAAATGCTTACTTACAAGCCCTTAACCAACAAGACAGATTAAATAAAATAAGAGTTAAGAAAAATATTTACTAATTAAACTAAAGTAAAAAAAGTAACACAAAAAATAACAATAACGAGGCCATATACAGGGGGTACCGGTACCATATAAAGGGGGTACCGGTACCATATAAAGGGGGTACCGGTACCATATACAGGGGGTACCGGTACCATATACAGGGGGTACCGGTACTGAGTCAATTTATATATAAATAAAAAAAGAGATAATGCTGAAATGCCATACTGTACCAATCCAAAGTTCTCAGGGAAAAATGACTAACTGAAAGTGATGGAATTGAGGGTAAACTCAATGACAAGGAAAGGGCACTTCTGCTGCAACTGTTACAGTACGTAAAACTGCTATATAGCATGTAAAGAAGAGTCAGCCTCTGTCTTTCCTTTGATCTGACACACTAGGGTATACAGTTCACACACAAACATGTATGCACACGCGTTAGCAAACCCACACAGATAGACATACGCCCACGCACATACACACTCATGCAAACACCCACCCATGCACGTACACACTAATGCAAGCACACACAAACACTAACACGTGCACTGCACACACACACACACACACACACACACACACACACACACACACACACACACACACACACACACACACACACACACACACACACACACACACACACACACACACACACACACACACACACACACACACACACACACACACACACACACACACACACACACACACACACACACCATGCTAAATTGCTGCCTTTGACAAACTGCACCTCAGACATGCACTCACACACTCACACAGCACTGCTCCAACTCCTCCAACTTCCTCAGAGCGAACTCTAGGCTCCAACTCAGACTCAATGCTTTCTTTAAAGTGTCACACACTCTGCTGACCCATTGAATCACTCTCAACTTTGTCTGACAGTAGTATACTACTCACTCTATCTCTTACACTATAATAATAGCTCTAACCTCAAAAACACTCTCTCCGCTTCACTTGCTGGGCTGAATATAACAGTATGTTATGTTCTTCATGGAAAACTTGAATGACAGAAACTCAAGAGTCTACAGATGGGATCTTAATTTGATCACGTCCTTGCAGCAAACAATTTTCCTGCACCACAGGAAACGCAAGTTAGCATCTTATTAACTACAAAGATTCATCCATGCATTAGATCATGTACATTCAACACGCCACGGCAAGGACCATTGGAGATTGAGTTACTGTACATGATGGTCACTCATTGACTTTTCAAACTCTGCACAGATAACTCTCTTTACCTCTCTTCATCTTTTTTTCCCTTTTTTCACCTATTTTGATTGATGATTGTTCTAATTCGCTGTCTGTATCCGTTTATTTTTTCAATCAATAACTGTCTGGATCTATTTAACTCACTGTAAAGTGATACTATGGTGTTACTAAAGTGATACTAACACACAGTCACACACATGCATAGAAACACACATGCTTTATGGCTAAACGTTAGGTAGCTGTGCATGACAGGGTAATTTATAGACACACCAAAATGTGATACACACACCAAACAGTGGGAAGTCAAACCTGTCACACACTCTTAATAAAACACAATTACATTAAATAGAAGTAGTATCAAGACATGAATGCCAGCATTCATTCAGGCACATTCAGAGAAATCACACACGCACATGCATGCCTTATATGCACCTCACCCACCTTGCGAGCTGCACACCAACTCCTTCAATTTCCAATGCGTGGTGTGTGTAAGTCTCTCGCTTCCCTGGTCCGTTCCTCTCTCCCTTTCTTTCTCACTCACTCTCTCTCTTCTCATTCTATACTCATCGCGTGGCTCTCGTGACGCTCCACGGCTGGGAGAGAGGGAAGAAAGGAGGGAATAAGGGAGGGAGAGGAGGGAGGTAGGAAAAGAGTGACGAGCGATTCCTGCCCAGACTGATGAGTGAGGCTCAGGAAAATACCCCGGGGAGAGAAAAGATTTGGAGAGCTTCACTCTGCAAAAGCTGTCTTTTCTCTCCCCACTGCACTCTTCTCTCTGTTCCTTTTTTTCTTAATCTGTACTTGTCCTTCTTGGTTCCCTCTCTCCGCAGATCCTTGAAAGTCCCCTCTGAACCACTTTTACTCTCTTAAACTCCTGCCACTCATCCCCTTCTACATGTATCCCCCTCTCTCCCCTTCTTTCTTTCCTCTCCTCACTCTCTCTCTCTCTCGCTCTGGTGTGCAGCTGGCTCGATGAGGGACACACACCTGCCCACCTGCCCTGGTCTTATTAAAGTGGGGGATGACTTTCACTGAAAGGAGGTAAAGAAGAAATAATTATCTTATTCTCTTCATGTCTTCCTCTCATTTCTCCCTCCTCTTCTCCAGGAATTGTGATGTCATGGGTGCACAGGTATAGTTCCCAGAACTGTCTGAACAGCAGCGAGTCATTAAAAGACGTAGGCCTACAAATCTTCTGGGAAATAAACATGGAATTCTGCAGATGCCGTGGCCACTGCATGTGCCATTGCATAATACGGTCTCTCCTGCAGTTGCCTACACACACACATAGTGTACACACACACACACACACAGACATAGTGTACACACACACACACACACACACACACACACACACACACACACACACACACACACACACACACACACACACACACACACACACACACACACACACATTAGAGTGCACACGCACATGCACACACTCTCTTTCAGGTTTCATGGCCTTGACACTCTCTTTCCAGAATGTGAGGAACGCAGCCTGCTGATTGGCTGGTGACTGTTTCCATTAAGCCTCAAGCCCACTGGAGTCTCCTCAAGGGTCATGACCAATGTTGCCTCTAATTCTTTCCAGCACTGAGCAAATCTCAGGTCTGCTGAGCACAAACTTGAACGTTGTGAAAATTCTGTACAACTTCCGGGACATGTTTATTGTGAACACTGTACTCACTTTAAGTTACAATTTTAACAGTGGCCAAGTAGACTACTATGGCTATTTGATCATAATGTAGGTCTACCAGAGTGGCCTACCATCAAAAACAATGGAGAAAATGCATCCCATAACATTTTATCGTGGAAATAGCTGTTCTATCATTCAGCCTACAATAGCAGCCAATGTGTGGCGTTCAATGTAGGCCTACATTCCATGAGACTTTTGAGAGAAAAAAAAACATGCAGGGCTTGACATTAACCTGTTCACTTGTCCTTCAGACAAAGAGGTGACCCGGAAATATTGATGTGTTGTTTGATGCAAGAAACCACTTTACAAAATAAAATGCATTGCTTTTCCCATACCATTGTTACAGAGAATCAGACAAATTATGTTACCCTCTGCTATTGGCTACTTAGCTTATTCAAGCCTGTCTCCAGATACAAAGCTGCCCCTTTATGACAAAAACATCTCTTTGTCAGACTAGCTTTTCAGAGATGTCTAGAAATGTAGACGTTTTGTGCTCTTGTAGGAAGCAATCCCTCCCCCATTGCTGACTACAAATAATCTATAACTGGGCTAACAATTCACTAACTAGCAAAGGATATGAACAAAAATGTGCACACGTGGCTACATGCAGCTCTCACTTTGATCTCAAAACAAGCACATCTACTCATGACCACTCATGCTGTAAACACAGTCCAGTTCAAAGGGAATGGCACAGATCCATATATGGCAATGGTCTATCTGCATATAGACCTACTGCAGCTCTGATTGGTTATGCACACCGGACTGTGTAGAGTACGTGGTGCATGTCAATGCAATAGAATCCTACTTCGAAGCGCTCTGCCTACATCAAGATCTCTTGCATAGTTAGTTTTGGATACTAAGTCTTGCATAGTTTTCCGGTATGTTGCTTTGAAAGTGGCTAATATTGTGTTGATTTGATCACAATTTCCACAGTAAAGGAAATGTTGATAGTGTTAAGTAAGGGGGAAAACTAGAAAGTTGAGTGAAGTACAATCACATGCTTCTCAGGGGCAGATATTTCTTCTGCACGGCAGTCCCAGGGAAGCTGTGCGCCCACGTGCAGCTTAGAGGGAACATTGGCCATGACCTCAGGTTAAGAGGAGAAAAGGCGAAGTAAAAAAAAGTGTATAGTGTAAGGACCTTTGTATAACCTTATGGTTAGTAGCCTATTTCACACATAGATCTCCTTCATAACAGTACCTTTGATTTTAGTGATTCCAAATCCCAAGATATAATCTTAAGCACTAAGTGGGGACTTAAACAGAGAACATCAGAGAAAGTGACTTTCGACTGAGAGAAGGAGATACTACCTCACTCATATTAGCCCAATCATACTCTATGGTCATCAGTGTGAGAAAAGTGTTGACAACCGTCACTTGATCTTCAGCCCAAACCCTTCACCTTTAGTCACATTCCTACTGTGGATGAAAGCAAGACCTGATTACTGCTCATAGTATTACATTAGTATCGCCTCATCCACATTATCATCTCATGAGGATCCACAGATGTATCTTTCTCTCTGGATGTTCCCCTAATAGGGAATGACATGGGCTCTTATCATTGCCCAAACCTCTCCTCCCCCGCTCTTTTCATCCCCTGCTTTGTCACCCTCCTATCTTTCTCCACAGGATTAATGGTGATGAAATTAGAGTGGGGAGACGACAGTAGAAATGCAAAGCAGACAAAGACTGTGTCCTTATTCCCTTAACAGTGCACTACTTTTGGTAACACTATTTGGATAGTCCATCTGTAGATGCTCTACAGACTTACTACAGACTATAAGTAGCATCACAACTAACTATCTACTAAACCTAACCCTATCTCTAACCTTAAGCATTATATTAACCCTAAACTTAACTCTCACCCTAAACGTTTTTCTAAACCTAAACATAATCTTAGCAAGCAGTTGCTTATCAACAGATCATTTTTGATAGTATGACAATCTGTAGTGCATCTACAGATGGAAAATCCCAACTATCCAAATAAAGTGTGACCCTAATTTCGATCAGGGCCCTGTAGGCTAGCGCACACGCACACGCACACACACACACACACACACACACACACACACACACACACACACACACACACACACACACACACACACACACACACACACACACACACACACACACACACACACACACACACACACACACACACACTATTGCCCAATGGGCTCTGGTCAAAAGTTATGCACTACATACGCAATATGATGAGATTTGAGACGCAGACTATGTAGGCCTGGCGTGTGATTCAGCGGCCAAATTTTGAGATAAATCCTGTTTATGGACAAGGGGGCCTTGATCCCATGAGTCATTACTTAGCCACTGAGAAGGGCTCCTCTCTCCCTCTCTCTTATACTTACAACTTACACACACACTCCCTGCCGTATGGTCATCTTTCAGTTCCATAAACCCATTATCTCCCCCCGGCCCAGTGGCTCAAAGAGATGCAGTTCCATAAACTCAATAAAATAAAACAAAACTAATGTTTATTTTTCACAAGCTTCATAAGCAACAGGGCTGGACTAACGGTAAAATGCTTACTTACGTGCCTTTCCCAACAATGCAGAGAGAAAGAAAATAGAGAAATAATAGAAAAGTTAAACTCATAATAATAAAAGTAATAATAGATACACAATGACTAGGCTATGTACCAAGGGTATCAGCACAGAGTCAATGGGCAGGGGTATGTTGTAATTTAGGTAAATATGTACATATAACTAAGAATAAAGTGACAGATAGTAAACAGTAGAGTAGCAGTGATGAGTTCATGCAAAAAGGGCCAATGCAGATAGTCCGGTTAGCTATTTGGTTAACTATTTAACTAACTATTTACCAGTCTCATGGCTTGGGGGTAGAAGTTGTTCAGGGTCCTATTGGTTCCAGACTTGGTGCATCGGTATCGCTTACTGTGCAGTAGCAGAGAGAACAGTGTATGACTTGCCTGGAGTCTTTGTTTGGACTATGATAGATCCATAGCGATGTGGACACAGAGGAACTTGAAGCTCTAGACCTGCTCCACTACAGCCCCGTCAATGTGAATGGGGGCATGCTCGGCTCTCCGTTTCCTGTAGTCCACATCATCTCTTTTGTCTTGTTGACGTTGAGGTAGAGATTGTTGATCCTAGCACGACACTGCCAGGTGTCTGACACTGTAGGCTGTCTCATCGTCGTCGGTGATCAGGCCTGGCCTTCTCACTAGCTAACTTTACATGGATGTTCTTATTATTCGTATCTCAGACCCATTTGCTTGACTAGTTATAGCCTAATGTTAGCTAGCTAACATTGAACCGGGTCGGTTAGCTACCTGCAGATTCATGCAGGGTAGTAGCATCATGAGTTGGGATTATGATTCATTGTTTACCTAGCTAGCTACATGTCTTAACAAAAGACTCTCATCTGAGTGTGCCAGAGCGCAGAATAAATTAGAATTTACTAACGCTCAACACCCGTTGAATATGGCCAGTGTCAGTAAACGCGTAATTAAATTGTTGCCAGCAGCACAGTTACAGTCAGCAAAGCTCTGGAGAACATGAAAACAGCCTAACCAGCTCTGCTAGGGCAAGTAAAATGGTCAGAGTAGGGTGTTCTCTCATTATGTGTCTGAAAGTAGCTAGCAAGCTTGCCAATGTTAGCCAGTTAGCTTGGGTGCTTGACTGCCGTTGTGAGGTTAGAACACTCGGATCAACCCTATTCCTTGGCCAGAGCGTCCAGTGTGCACTTGAACGCACCGAGAGCGAAACACTCTGAATTTACGAACTGACAATCTGATAGCACAGTTGCAGTCACCAACGCTCTGGACAAGATAACAGCCTAACCAGCTCTGCAAGGGTGAGTAATGTTCAGTGAGCTGTTCTCTAATTTGTGTCTGGAAGTAGCTAGAAAGTTAGCTTGGGTGCCTGACTGTTTTTTTATTATTATGAACAAAAACATAAATATACAAACAAGAGTACATAAACCTAACAGACGGGTATTACATATCAAGATACATTTTCAATTTGTCAAAACATTTTATGATACGTATAGATTTTTTGTTTTTACACTTACTGATCATTTCAAAATAATATTTCAATTATATCTTCAATTATAACCATTTCAATTATAACAATGTGAAGAGGGGCTTGTTCTCCGCCTACTTAATTTTATGGATAAAGAATCTGCCATGAAATAACATTAATAGTAGTTTATTTTAAAATATAAATCTTCTAACTCACTCCAAATTCTTCTGACATAAGAACAGTCCCAAAATATATGGTCAAGAGTCTCTGGGTCACAATCACAAAATACACATTTGTTATCAATATCTATTTTGAATCTGTGTATAATAAAAGGTCTTTACAGGGGTGCTTGACTGCTGTTGTTAGTACAGAATGATTCGATCACATATTCCAGTCTGTGCTAGCAAAGCAGTCCTGCAGCTTAGCATCTGCTTCATCGGAACTTTACATATTGAGTGTGTCACTGGTACTTCCTGTTTGAGTTTTAGCTTGTAAGCAGGAATCGGGAGGATAGAGTTATGGTCAGACTTGCCAAATGGAGGGCGAGGGAGATCTACGCATCTCTGTGTGTGGAGTAAAGCTGATATAGAGTAGTTCCTCCTTTAGTTGCACAGGTGCATTCTGGTATAAATGAGGTAAGACGGATTTCAGTTTTCCTGTAATAAAATCCCCGGCCACTAGGAGTGCCATCTCTGGATGCGCATTTTCTTGTTTGCTTATGAAAGCAGTCTCAGTGCCAGCATCGGATTGTGGTGGTAAATAGACACCTACGGAAAAAAGGATTCAAAAAAGGATTGGCAGAACAGATCCTAAAGTGCATTGAAGACCATAACATTTTATATTCAGTCCATTTTAGAAAATGCTATTCTACCAACACTTGTTTACTATACTTGACAGATTTTATCAAGCAAGACATTGACAAGGGCAACTTCTGTGGTATGGTCATGCTGACCTACAAAAAGCATGTTCTACTATGAACCATGACATTTTGTTGTACAAACTGAAAGCAATTGGGTTTGTCAACAACTGTCAACATTTGTGGCCTGCTGGAGGTCATTTTGCAGGGCTCTGGCAGTGCTCCTCCTTGCACAAAGGCGGAGGTAGCGGTCCTGCTGCTGGGTTGTTGCCCTCCTACGGCCTCCTCCACGTCTCCTGATGTACTGGCCTGTCTCCTGACAGCGCCTCCATGCTCTGGACACTACGCAGACAGACACAGCAAACCTTCTTGCCACAGCTCGCATTGATGTGCCATCCTGGATGAGCACATCAACTACCTGAGCCACTTGTGTGGGTTGTAGACTCCGTCTCATGCTACCACTAGAGTGAAAGCACCGAAAGCATTCAAAAGTGACCAAAACATCAGCCAGGAAGCATAGGAACTGAGAAGTGGTCTGTAGTCACCACCTGCAGAACCACTCCTTTATTGGGGGTGTCTTGCTAATTGCCTATAATTTCCACCTTTTGTCTATTCCATTTGCACAACAGCATGTGAAATTTATTGTCAATCAGTGTTGCTTCCTAAGTGGACAGTTTTTGATTTCACAGAAGTGTGATTGACTTGGAGTTACATTGTGTTGTTTAAGTGTTCCCTTTATTTTTTTGAGCAGTGTATATTTGTTTCAATGAAAGTTACATGGTAATGTTTTTTAACCATAAAAGGAAAACAATACATAAATGTTATAATCTTGTATCTATATTATTTTTCATATATTTTCATGAGGACCACAAAGGAAAAAAACTTTTACAACTTTTTTGTGTCATCCTCGATTTTAATGGCATTTAAGGGAGGGTTTCGGGAGAGTGGTGAGGAACGGTGGTTTAAGGGTGGCGGTTAGGAGAGTGGTGAGGAATGGTGGTTTAAGGGTGGCGGTTAGGAGAGTGGTGAGGAATGGTGGTTTAAGGGTGGCGGTTAGGAGAGCGGTGAGGAATGGTGGTTCAAGGGTGGCGGTTAGGAGAGCGGTGAGGAATGGTGGTTTAAGGGTGGCGGTTAGGAAAGCGGTGAGGAATGATGGTTTAAGGGTGGCGGTTAGGAGAGGGTGAAGAATGGTTGTTTAAGGGTGGCGGTTAGGAGAGCGGTGAGGAATGGTGGTTCAAGGGTGGCGGTTAGGAGAGCGGTGAGGAATGGTGGTTTAAGGGTGGCGGTTAGGAGAGCGGTGAGGATGTTCTCAGGTGGTGTAATGGTGTATCAGCGTCACAGGGAATGGTGGGCAACGAACATCGTTACTCACTAGGAATAATTCACTGATCCAGGAGATTCATACCTGTTGTGCATACCTCACTGTCACAAAGCACACATTTGTTAAGGTGATTAAACCTTGCACATTGAGTTGGGTCATCTACGCTCATGTTACAAGTAGCTAATAGTAGTTAATTTCTGATGGCATAATAGTTTCTTTAACAACAATCACAAGACTGCACCATGATAATGAAATTGACTGCATGAAAACATGTTCTGAACTACTGCATTCATTAGTTGACTGTCAGTATGTCCATGATATTTGACTAATAGACAATTGACTGAGGTGAATAACCTGCGGCCTTCTGAACCTGTACGTCGTCACGAATATTAATGAAAGAAAGACAAAGGGGGGCATTGTGTGGCTGACACAATACAATGGAGGTAGAACAGATGGAGGGGAAAGTTCTCTCTATCTCTCTGTCTTTCCCTCTCTCTCTCTTCCTCTTTCTGACCCTCTCTATCTCTCTTCCTCCCCATCCACTTTTCTCTCTTTCTTTCTCCCATGCCCTCTCTCACCCTCTTTCAATCTGCCTCTTCCAAAGACATATCCAACCATCTAACACACTCACCAGTCTAGAGCTATCCCAAGTCACAGTTTATTTCTGGCAGTTGGTAGGCCGACATGTGCAGACATACAGTTGAAGTCGGAAGTTTACATACACCTTAGCCAAATACATTTAAACTCAGTTTTCACAATTCCTGACATTTAATCCTGGTAAGAAATCCCTGTCTTAGGTCAGTTAGGTTCACCAATCATTTTAAGAAAGTGAAATGTCAGAATTTTAGTAGAGAGAACCATATATTTCAGCTTTTATTTATTTCATCACATTCCCAGTGGGTGAGATGTTTACATACACTCAATTAGTATTTGGTTGCATTGCCTTTAAATTGTTTAATTTAGTCATAGGTTTCGGGTAGCCTTCCACAAGCTTCCCACAATAAGTTGGGTGAATTTTGGCCCATTCCTCCTGACAGAGCTGGTGAAACTGAGTCAGGTTTGTAGGCCTCCTTGCACGCACACGCTTTTTCAGTTCTGCCCACACATTTTCTATAGGATTAAGATCAGGGCTTTGTGATGGCCACTCCAATAACTTGACTTTGTTGTCCTTAAGCCATTTCGCCACAACTTTGGAAGTATGCCTGAGGTCGTTGTCCATTTGGAAGACCCATTTGCGACCAAGCTTTAACTTCTTGACTGATGTCTTGAGATGTTGCTTGAATATATCCACATAATTGTTCTACCTAATGATGCCATCTATTTTGTGAAGTGAACCAGTCCCTCCTGTAGCAAAGCACCCCCACAACATGATGCTGCCAACCCCGTGCTTCACGGTTGGGATGGTGTTCTTCGGCTTGCTAGCCTCCCCTTTAACCTCCAAACATAACGACGGTCATTATGGCCAAACAGTTCTATTTTGTTTCATCAGATCAGAGGACATTTCTCCAAAAAGAAGGATCTTTGTCCCTATGTGCAGTTGCAAACCGTAGTCTGGCTTTTTTATGGCGGTTTTCGAGCAGTGGCTCCTTCCTTGCTGAGCGGCTTTTCAGGTTATGTAGATATAGGACTCATTTTACTATGGATATAGATACTTTTGTACCTGTTTCCTCCAGCATCTTCACAGGGTCCTTTGCTGTTGTTCTGGGATTGATTTGCACTTTTCGCACCAAAGCACCTTCATCTCTAGGAGACAGAACGCGTCTCCCTCCTGAGCGGTATGACGGCTGTGTGGCCCATGGTGTTTATACTTGCGTACTATTGTTTCTACAGTTGAATGTGGTACCTTCAGGCGTTTGGAAATTGCTCCTAAGGATGAACCAGCCTTGTGGAGGTATACAAATGTTTTTCTGAGGTCTTGACTGATTTCTTTTGATTTTCCCACGATGTCAGTCAAAGAGGCACTGAGTTTGAAGGTAGTCCTTGAAATACCTCCACAGGTACCACTCCAATTAACTCAAATGATGTCAATTTGTCTATCAGAAGCTTCTAAAGCCATGATAACATTTTCTGGTATTTTCCAAACTGTTTAAAGGCACAGTCAACTTATTGTATGTAAACTTCTGACCTACTGGAGTTGTGATACAATGAGTTATAAGTGAAATAATCTGTCTGTTGTTGGACAATGTTGGAAAAATTACTTGTGTCATGCACAAAGTAGATGTCCTGACCGACTTGCCAAAAACAATTTTTAATGACTCCAACCTAAGTGTATGTAAACTTCCGAATACAACTGTATATTCATTTATTTTATTTTATTTATTTAACCTTTTCTAACTAGGCAAGTCAGTTAAGGAAATATTCTCATGTACAGTGGCTTGCGACATCATTCACCCCCTTGACATTTTTCCTATTTTGTTGCCTTACAACCTGGAATTAAAATAGATTTTTGAGGGGTTTGTATCATTTGATTTTCACAACATTTCTACCACTTTGAAGATGCGAAACATTTTTTATTGTGAAACAAGCAAGAAATAAGACAAAGGACCTGAAAACTTGAGCGTGCATAACTATTCACCCCCCCAAAATCAATACTTTGTAGAGCCACCTTTTGCAGCAATTACAGCTGCAAGTCTCTTGGGATATGTCTCCATAAGCCTGGCACATCTAGCCACTGGGATTTTTGCCCATTCTTCAAGGCAAAACTGCTTCAGCTCCTTCAAGTTGGATGGGTTCCTGCTGGTGTACAGCAATCTTTATGTCATACCACAGATTTTTAACTGGATTGAGGTACGGGCTTTGACTAGGCATTTCCAAGACATTTAAATGTTTCCCCTTAAACCATTTGAGTATTGCTTTAGCAGTATGCTTAGTGTCATTGTCCTGCTGGAAGGTGAACCTCCGTCCCAGTCTCAAATTTCTGGAAGACTGAAACAGGTTTCCCTCAAGAATTTCGCTGTATTTAGCACCTTCCACCATTCTGTCAATTATGACCAGATTCCCAGTCCCTGCCCATGAAAGACATTCCCACAGCATGATGCTGGGCCACCATGCATCACTGTGAGGATGATGTTTTCGGGGTGACGAGAGGTGTTGGGGTTTGTGCCAGACATAGCGTTTTCCTTGATGGCCAAAAAGCTACATTTTAGTCTCACCTGACCAGGATATATTCATGCATTTGGGGAGTCTCCCACATACCTTTTGGTGAACACCAAACGTGATTTTTTCTGGCCACTTCCGTAAAGCCCAGCTCTGTGGAGTGTACAGCTTCAAGTGGTCCTATGGACAGATACTCCAATCTCTGCTGTTGAGCTTTGCAGCTTTTACAGGGTTATCTTTGGCCTTTTGTTGCCTCTCTGATTAATGCCCTCCTTGCCTGGTCCGTGAGTTTTGGTGGGTGGCCCTCTCTTGGCAGGTTTGTTCTGTTGCCATATTCTTAACATTTTTGAATAATGGATTTAATGGGATGTTCAGAGTTTTTGATATTTATTTATAACCCAACCCTGATATGTACTTCTCCACAACTTTGTCCCTGACCTGTTTGGAGAGCTCCTTGGTCTTAATGGTGCCGCTTGCTTGGTGGTGCCCCTTGCTTAGTGGTGCTGCAGACTCTGGGGCCTTTCAGAACAGGTGTATAGATACTGAGATCATGTGACACTTAGATTGCACACAGGTGGACTTTATTTAACTAATTATGTGACTTCTGAAGGTAATTGGTTGCACCAGATCTTATTTAGGGGCTTCATAGCAAAGGGGGTGAATGCATATGCACACACCACTTTTCCGTTTTTTTATTTTTTATAATTTTTTAAAACAAGTTTTTTTTTTCATTTCACTTTCACCAATTTGGACTATTTTGTGTATGTCCATTACATGAAATCCAAATAAAAATACATTTAAATTACAGGTTGTAATTCAACAAAATAGGAAAACGGCAAGGTGATGAATACTTTTGCAAGGCACTGTTCATGTGACGGTTTAGGAACAGTGGATTAACTGCCTTGTTCAGGGACAGAACAACATATTTTTACAATAAATAAAATAAGAGTTCTACCTTGAACCAAAAATAGTTCTACCTGGAACCAAAAAGGTTTATTCTATGGGGATAGCCGCAGAACCTTTTTGAAACCCTTTTTCTAGGAGTGCAAAGCACAGTGTGTACCTGGCTGTGGGTAGGCTTGGAAGACATAAACAGACAGACATGCAGGAGTGGTGGGGGAGAAGGCATGTGATATGAGCAGTAAAGTTGTCTACAGTCTCAGACTCCTTCTCCCAAATCAATGTATTACACCCCTCAGGCCCTCACTCACCAGTCCAGAGCTATCCCATAGCACAGTGGTACCTCACATTAGCCCAATCATACTCTATGGTCATCAGAGGTGTGAGAAAAGTGTTGACAACCATCACTTGACCATCACCTGACCTTCAGCTCATACCCATCACATTCCTACTGTGGATGAAAGCAATACCTGATTACTGCTCATAGGATTACATTAGTATCACCTCATCCACATTATCATCTCATGAGGATCCACAGATGTATCTTTCTCTCGGGATGTTCCCCTAATAGGGAATGACATGGGCTCTTATCATTGCCCAAACCTCTCCTCCCCCGCTCTTTTCATCCCCTGCTTTGTCACCCTCCTATCTTTCTCCACAGGATTAATGGTGATGAAATCAGAGTGGGGAGACGACGCAAAGCAGACAAAGACTGTGTCCCAAATGGCATCTTAATCCCTAATAGTGCACTACTTTTGGTAACACTATTTGGATAGTCCATCTGTAGATGCTCTACAGACTTACTACAGACTATCAGTAACCTCTCAACTAACTATCTACTAAACCTAACCCTAGTTCTAACCTTAGCAAGCAGTTGCTTATCAACAGATAGTTTGTTTATAGTATGATAACCTGTAGAGCATCTACAGATGGAAAATCCAGATGCATGCACATACACACATTAGTGCCCTATGGGCCCTGGTCAAAAGAAGTGCACTACATAGGCAATAGGATGCGATTTGAGACAATTTGAGACTATGCATGCCTGGCGTGTGATTCAGCGGCCAAATTATGAGAAAAATCATGTTTACGGACAAGGGGGCCTTGAACCCATGAGTCATTGCTTAGCCACTGAGAATCTGGCAGGGCTCTTCTTTCTCTCTCTCTCTTATACTTACACCTACACGGTTCCGTGGTTGCCGTGGCTCCTAGTGGCAGCCTTGGTAGTTTACTCCTGTGAATTTCTCTATAATTATTTGTTTTAAGTGTGTAGAAAACACACTTAAAAAAAATAATTATAGAGAAATTCACAGGAGTAAACTACCAAGGCTGCCACTAGGAGCATAGGTGCATTGTTTTTATCAACTTTTTTCTTTTTGATAGCTATTCAAGGATAGAATACAGAAATCTATTTTTTTATGAAAAACATTAAATTGGTTTCGATATTTGACTACTTGTTTTGAAATACCAGCCTAGATCATCTCATATCCTTGAGCCAAGGACCATTGTGTTTTTCAGTTTTCTGTACATTGCTTTGGAATGGTTGCTTCAACTGCTGGAGGGAGGTATTTTTTAATCAGAGGACTTTTAGCTGCATTTTTGCTACTTTGATGTGCTTCTCACCTGTGGTAACCATGGATACTAAAGATGCAACTAGACACTGGTACACATGGGAGAGCCTTATTCTTCTAAGACATCAATTATACTCTCCACCAGGACTGGATGAGATACTGGACATAGTCAAGCCACACCAGCAAGCCCATGTTCGGACTGGACAGACCAGGGAGAGCGAGAGAAGAGGGGGAGTGAGTCAGCGGCTAAAGAGACTCGCTGCAACCAACGCCGGCAGGTGACAGGTGGAGGGGGTGGTCGCTCCACCATCGGAGGCGAAGGCCCAACACTGCGTGAAGATGGACAAAGTTGAAACTTTGTTGGACAGTGGACAGAGGACCAATCATTTGCGTCAGCAGCCTTCCTTGGGGAAGAGGAGAACTCTGGAGGGATTTCATCCAAGTGCCCCAAACGGATCTTTCTGAGGTAGCTAGACTCTTTTAGGCCCCTCGCCTTCAGAGGTTTACATTGTTTGTATTTTAATGTACGCTGTCCACTGACAAAAGTACATGAGATTCACTTGCTCGCCAGAAAGAGTGATGTTACAGAGACTTCACTGGATCCTTCCGTCAAAGACTCAAAAATCAGAGAGGCGGGGTTGTGTGCATCTACTGTATGTCAGAGTGGATATTGGTTTTAACATGAGAACTGATTTAGACTGATTTACACCATGATCTCATGGAAGTAGTTTGGCTGGATATTATTACCTAAGAGCAAACCATTCTTGGTAGGGGCTCTGTATAGACCTCCAGTGATTCTACTGGGTGATGTACTGAACATGACCTCCCCCTGCATAAGGCCTTGTCTAACTTTTGCTAAACTTTCTGTTTGACTCCGTTGATAAATGAGCCCACAAGAATCTGTAACACCAGTCAGAATGCCATTGATCTCATTATGGTATCAGATAATCACACAATATCCCAAAGTAGTGTAATTGCATATGGAATTAGTGACCATTTCTTAATTCACTGCACTATGAAAGAAAATAAACTGTAAATTGTCACAGTACCATCAGGACCACATCCCTCAAAAACTATGACAAAAAACAATTGAATGATTGGTCTGATGTTATGGAAAGTAAGGATGTTGATAGAGCATGTGGACTCTTCCAAGGTGATGAGGATCAAACGAAGCACAGAACCCTGGATCAGGGAAATCCTTCAATACATCACCATGAGAAACAATGCTCTTAAAGTTTTAAAGAGGTCAAAATGGCCAGATTCCTGATCCAGGGTTCACAAATTACAAACACCTAAGGAATACAGTTCAATGGCAGGTTGACGAAGCAAAACAGTCCTTCTATAAGAGCAAGATCCAGCTGTTGGATCTGACAATTAATCTTGATGGTTGTACAGTCGTCTCAAATAAAACTGTGAAGGACCTCGGCGTTACCCTGGACTCTGATCTCTCTTTTGATGAACATATCAAGAATATTTCAAGGACAGCTTTTTTCCATCTTCGTAACATTGGCAAAATCAGAAACTTTTCATCCAAAAACACTAATCCATGCTTTTGTTACTTCTAGATTAGACTACTGAAATGCTCTACTTTCCGGCTACCTTGATAAAGTGCTAAATAAACTTCAGTTAGTCCTAAACACAGCTGCTAGAATCTTGACTTGAACCAAAAAATGTGATCATATTACTCCAGTGCTAGCCTCTCTACACTGGGTTCCTGTTAATACTAGGGCTGATTTCAAGGTTTTACTGCTAAACTACAAAGCATTACATGGGCTTGCTCCAACTGTAACTATCTCTCAGATTTACATACCTACACGTACGCTACGGTCACAAGACACAGGCCTCCTTATTGTTCCTAGAACTTCTAAGCAAATAGATTGAGGCAGGGCTTTCTCTTATAGAGCTCAATTTGTATGGAATGGTCTGCCTATCTATGTGAGAGATGCAGACTCGGTCTCGATGTTTAACTTCTTATGGCTGCAAGGGCAGTATTGAGTAGCTTGGATGAAAGGTGCACAGAGGTGCCCAGAGTAAACGGCCTGCTCCTCAGTCATAGTTGCTAATATATGCATATTATTATTAGTATTGGATAACAAAACACTCTGAAGTTTCTAAAACTGTTTGAATTATATCTGTGAGTATAACAAAACTCATATGGCAGGCAAAAACCTGAGAAGTTCCACTTCCTGTTTAGATTTTTTTCTGAGGCTGCTAGATTTTCAACCAAGCTCCCAAGGAAATTACAAAGTTTTCACGTCCTACGGCTTCCACTAGATGTCAACAGTGAATAAAACTTTGTCTGATGACTCTAATGTGAAGGGGGGCCGAAGGAGACAGGAATGACTAATCACTGCCATGAGGTGACCACGCATTGAACACGCGCGTTCAATTGAGAGGCAGCGCAGTTCCATCTCTCAACTGAAGTCAATGTAATTCTCCGGTTGGAACGTTCTTCAAGATGTATTTTAACAACATTCTTAAGATTGATTCAATACATCGTTTGACATGTTTCTACTGACTGTTACGGAACTTTTGGACATTTCGTCACGTTATAGTGGACGTGCTTTGTGACTTTGGAATTGTTTACCAAACGCGCTAACCAAAGTATCTAATTGGACATAAATAACGGACATTATCGAAATAAATCAAGCATTTATTGTGGACCTGGGATTCATAGGACTGCATCCTGATGAAGTTCATCAAAGGTAAGGAAACATTTATCATGTATTTCCTGGTTTCTGTTGACTCCAACATGGCGGCTAATTTGGCTATTGTTCTGAGCGCCGTCTCAGATTATTGCATGGTTTGCTTTTACCGTAAAGTTTTTTTAAATCTGACACAGCGGTTGCATTAAGGAGAGGTATATCTATAATTCCATGTGTATAACTTGTATTATCATCTACATTTATGATGAGTATTTCTGTTGAAACGATGTGGCTATGCAAAATCACTTGATGTTTTTGGAACTAGTGAATGTAACGCGCCAATGTAAACTCTGATTTTTTTTATATAAATATTAACTTAATCAAACAAAACATGCATGTATTGTGTAACATGAAGTCCCATGAGTGTCATCTGATGAAGATCATCAAAGGTTAGTGATTAACTTTATCTCTATTTGTGCTTTTTGTGACTGCTATCTTTCGCTGGAAAAATGGCTGTGCTTATTGTGGTTTGGTGGTGACCTAACATAATCGTTTGTAGTGCTTTCGCTGAAAAGCATATTTGAAATCGGACACTTTGGTGGGATTAACAGCAAGATTACCTTTAAATGATATAAAACACATGTATGTTTGAGGAATTTTAATTATGAGATTTCTGTTGTTTGAATTTGGCGCCCTGCACTTTCACTGGCTGTTGTCATATCGATCCCGTTAGCGGGATTGCAGCCATAAGAAGTCTTTATTGAAGACTCATCTCTTCAGTAGGTCCTATGATTGAGTGTAGTCTGGTCCAGGGGTGCGAAGGTGAACGGAAAGGCACTGGAACAATGATCCGTCCTTGCTGTCACTGCCTGGCTAGTTCCCCCCTCTCCACTGGGATTCTCTGCCTCTGACCCTATTACGGGGGCTGAGTCATTGGCTTACTGGTGCTTTTCCATGCTGTCCCTAGGAGGGGTACATCAGTGGGTTGAGTGGGTTGAGTCAGTGACGTGATCTTCCTGTACGGGTTGATGCCCCCTCGGGTTCGTGCTGTGGTGGAGATCTTCGTGGGCATCTAATCAGCCTTGTCTCAAGGTAGTAAGTTGGTGGGTTGCAGATATCCCTCTAGTGATGTGGGGGGCTGTGCTTTGGCAAAGTGGGTGGCGTTATATCCTCCCTGGTCGTCGGAAGTGTCTCCCGACCCCTCCTCTCTCAGCCTCCAGTGTCTATGCTGCAATAGTTTATGTGTTGGGGGGCTAGGGCCAGTCTGTTATATCTGGTGTAATTCTCCTGTCTTATCCGGAGTTCTGTGTGAATTTAAGTATGCTCCTAATTCTCTTTCTCTCCCTCTTCCTCCCCTCCCTTCCCGGAGGACCTGAGCCCTAGGACCATGCCTCAGGACTACCTGGCCTGATGACTCCTTGCTGTCCTCAGTCCACCTGGTTTTGCTGCTGCTCCAGTTTCAACTGTTCTGCCTGCGGCTATGGAACCCTGACCTGTTCACCGGACGTGCTACCTTGTCCCGAACCTGCTATTTTCGACTCTCTCTCTCTACTGCACCTGCTGTCTCGAACTCTGAATGCTCGGCTATGAAAAGACAACTGGCATTTACTCCTGAGCTGCTGACCTGCTGCACCCTCTACAACCACTGTGATTATTATTATTATTTGACACATCTGGACATCTTTGAACGTTTGAACATCTTGGCAATGCACTGTTATAATCTCCACCCGGCACAGCCAGAAGAGGACTGGCCACCCCTTAGAACCTGGTACCTCACTAGGTTTCTTACTAGGTTCCTGCCTTTCTAGGGAGTTTTTCCTAGCTTGTTTATATACTTGTTTACAGAGTATAACAAGCTTATATTTTGGGGTTTAGATTTGGGCTGCTCACTGGAAAAGTTTGAATACCACTGTTCTAGTAGTTGTCTGGTAGTGAGCAGCAGCAGCACGTGTCCAGCCATCCGTGGTAGCTTCCCCTTCTTCCCCTCCTTCTCTGGAACACAAACCCAGATGAAAGACTTGCCTGTCCTGTGTGCTTCTCTCTGCCTTCTGCCTCAGACAAGCAGAATGAACAATGGGACAGAAAAGAAACACAATCTGGATCCTTTTAGAAAGAATATAACAGTTTGTTCTGCCTTTCTTGCATTTGGAGCGGGGGATAAAGCAGTCCCATAAGACCATTTCCTTTCATCTTAGTCTTCAGTTATTAATTGAAAACAAACTGCTATCAATTGTGCTGTTCAGAGAGCTGTTGGCTGGGAAACGGAGTATGGCTGGGAAACAATAAAGTCACAGAGGGGGAGAGATATGAGGAGACAGTCGGAAGGTACTTTCACAAGTACAGAGGCTGCTGCCCAAAGATTGACAGCTGTGCCCTGTACAGAGGCTGCTGTAATCAGTGGGCTTTGTTACAATTAAGTTTCATAGGGTTCAACAGGGACATTTCAGATGGATGTTTAAATGTAGCCTTGAAATTGAGAAATATCTTGGGCGGAGTGGAGCTCTGCTTTAGTTAGTTTTCTATATGAAGTAGAGTAAAGGGTGATGTTTTTTCATCTATTTCAATAAAGGTCTGAATGTAAAATAAGGTAAAATGAGGTGCACAGATGGTATCTATGTCTATGATCTACAGTATGTCTATGTTGTGGAATCAGAGCAAGGACTGATGAGAGGGGACTAATTATGTGTGTTCAACCTGCCCATCTGGATGAACTAAAATCTCTACCACCACAAACAGTTTCAAACACACATGGACATTGGCCATCTCTTCCACATATGCCACTTTCCCCATGATATCACAGACAAAAGAAGAACAACAAGAAATGTAAACTGGCACCATTTCAAAAAACACCATATAGAAATATCTTTGGTTACATAAAGAACCCCGAAAACACAATTGATGGAATAAAAAAAACATGCGCTCAAGCTAGGTCCATAAAACAGGTCCTAAACCAAAACAAAGGCTTTGGATACTACTATAGACCGCAGACAGACCACCCAGCAAACCAAAATTGCTTCTGTGAAAGGTCCCAGAACATTTGATAGGTTGTGGCAAAGTTCTCATAACACAACCACTGTCCAGTCGTGCTGATGCTTATACAATGTTTGTATAATACAATCACTTGATGTTAAAAGAACGTTCCCAGAACACATTAATATGTTCTGTAAAGGTTCCCAGAATGTTTCATTAGGTTGTGGGAAGAGTCTGTTTGGAACTTTGTGGGGACATCACAAAAGAAAAACTACCCAGTTGTGCAGATGATTATACAATGTTTGTTTTAGGGTGCAAAAAAAACTAATCTGATGTCACAAGAACATTCACAGAACACATGTGGGAACATTGTGGGGATGTGACAAGAGATAGGTCCCCAAAACACTAAAACTGTGCAGTTGTGCTGAGATTCATGTTTGCATGAGGGTGCATTGTGCAACATTGTGGGAATGTTCTGTCACAAAAATATTTTTGTGACATCCCAGACAACCCATGTGGAAAAACACTACATTGAAATATATTGGGAAAATATATTTATCAAATATATAAATAAATTATATATATACATACAGTCGCAATTTTAGCATGCAAATCTTGGTGGGGCAAAAAATAATAATAATGTTGGATGCATGCCAACAAAGCCACTACACAACACAACACTTAAAAATACATTAATTGCACTATAACGGGAACAAACGGTGACCACAAACTGTCGGGGCCTACTTAATTAAAGCTGTCCCAACAGCAGTCCCCACATCTTACCACTGCTACACCGAAGCCTTGTCTGGCAGCGAAACAGTTCATTCAACCTCATTTACTGCCTTCTAAAAAATCATAGCTGATAAGGCTGACCTGCTTCAACAAATATGGTTTCTAATGACAATTGAGATGTACAAACTATGGCATAAGGGGATGACAAACGGATAAGGGGCAATCTGTGATTTCGATTAAGACATTAATGAGCAATCCAGGACGGACGTAGTCAATTTAACTATTTGTTTAGCACTTTTGAAATGTACAGCAACAGAATTCAGATCATGGGCTGTTTACAAAACTGTTCTCTCTGTACACCAAGTCAGAACCATAGGATAAATAAAGGGGGCATATAAGCAGACAATGAAAGCTCTTACAATATTCAATGATTACATTTCTCAAAAACAGGTTTTAGGCTACATGTGCACCACCAAGTCAGACCAGTAGGCAAAATTAAGGGGGGTTAATATACCAAATTATTAGGGTGAGGCATATGAGCTACTAACAGCTTACTACGCAACATACACTTAGTATTACTTTCTTAGCTACAGTATACAGTGGTTCTTCCTTTAAAAGTTAAAAGCTTATGCCACAACCGTTTGTGGTAGATTGTGGCATTCTGTTATTGCACCACAATACCACAAGTGGGAGGTAGAACGCTGATCTATCTAGTCAAAACTGTGGCAATTAATGGAGGTCTTTTCAGTCTGAGAGTCTCTCCTCTGGCACTAGAGTCCTGCATCAGGGAACAACATCAAAAACTGTCGGTGGTCCTGGAGTTAAGAGAGGACTTGGGTAAATACAATGGGGGAATTTCACTTGACATGTGAACAGACGATTTTCGAAAAATAGGCACGGTGGGTGTTTGCTTTCTCTCCCTCTAAAAACAAAAATAAATAATTCTAAATAACAAACTGGCTTTATTTACAAATCAGTAAGAATGTCTCACCCCATGATCAAGAATGGCCTTTTTCCCTTTATTCAGATTACAATCGCTCACTTTCGGTTATTTGAAATGAAATCTTCACCAAAATATCGTTATTTTTGACCAACTTCATCTGCTCATGTTGTGTGTGTAACCGATGTGAAATGGCTAGCTAGGTAGCGGTGGTGCGCGCTAGCAGCTTTTCAGTCGGTGACGTCACTTGCTCTGAAACCTTGAAGTAGTGGTTCCCCTTGCTCGGCAAGGGCCGCGGCTTTTGTGGAGCGATGGGTAACGATGCTTCGTGTGTGACCGTTGTTGATGTGTGCAGAGGGTCCCTGGTTCGCGCCCGAGTCGGGGCGAGGGGACGCCATAAAGTTAAACTGTTACATGTGTGTTCAATTATTTGTGACATTGTGGCATTGAAAGCATATTGAAGATAGAAGCCGCCTCTTAATGAGTTCCGAGGGCCGATCTGTTATCCAACGATTAGTTTAATAGCCCGGCTACTGTAAGTGTGAAAATCCCCTCAACTTGCAATGTATTTGATGCTTAAGTACTCTAAAGTTTTACACATTATCTGTTCATCAACATCTTTATGCTTTCATTAATAAAATAACAATAACAATTTCTTTAAAAATGCAGATGTTTATTTCAACTACTTCCCCCCCAGGTCCACGACCATGGGTAAAACCTTACTGAGATGATCAGATCAATGTATTTGTTGCATTGTTGTATCATTAGTTTCTCAAGACAAAATGTCTTGATGGCCTTCACCAGTTCATCTTTGCTTGTAGACTTGGCAGAGTTACGGATTAATGTTTTCAGTTGATGCCAAACAAGTTCGATTGGGTTCAAATCAGGAGACCTACATGTAGAGATGATTTAAAAAAAAATATAGACACTGCTCAAAAAAATAAAGGGAACACTTAAATAACACAATGTAACTCCAAGTCAATCACACTTCTGTGAAATCAAACTGTCCACTTAGGAAGCAACACTGATTGACAATAAATTTCACATGCTGTTGTGCAAATGGAATAGACAAAAGGTGGAAATTATAGGCAATTAGCAAGACACCCCCCAAAACAGGAGTGATTCTGCAGGTGGTGACCACAGACCACTTCTCAGTTCCTATGCTTCCTGGCTGATGTTTTGGTCACTTTTGAATGCTGGCGATGCTCTCACTCTAGTGGTAGCATGAGACGGAGTCTACAACCCACACAAGTGGCTCAGGTAGTGCAGTTCATCCAGGATGGCACATCAATGCGAGCTGTGGCAAAAAGGTTTGCTGTGTCTGTCAGCGTAGTGTCCAGAGCATGCAGGCGCTACCAGGAGACAGGCCAGTACATCAGGAGACGTGGAGGAGGCCGTAGGAGGGCAACAACCCAGCAGCAGGACCGCTACCTCCGCCTTTGTGCAAGGAGTAGCACTGCCAGAGCCCTCCAAAATGACCTCCAGCAGGCCACAAATGTGCATGTGTCTGCTCAAACGGTCAGAAACAGACTCCATGAGGGTGGTATGAGGGCCCAACGTCCACAGTTGGGGGTTGTGCTTACAGCCCAACACCGTGCAGGACGTTTGGCATTTGCCAGAGAACACCAAGATTGGCAAATTCGCCACTGGCGCCCTGTGCTCTTCACAGATGAAAACAGGTTCACACTGAGCACATGAGCACATGTGACAGACGTGACAGAGTCTGGAGATGCCGTGAAGAACGTTCTGCTGCCTGCAACATCCTCCAGCATGACCGGTTTGGCGATGGGTCAGTCATGGTGTGGGGTGGCATTTCTTTGTGGGGCCGCACAGCCCTCCATGTGCTCGCCAGAGGTAGCCTGACTGCCATTAGGTACCGAGATGAGATCCTCAGACCCCTTGTGAGACCATATGCTGACATATGCACATTTGTGGCCTGCTGGAGGTCATTTTGCAGGGCTCTGGCAGTGCACCTCCTTGCACAAAGGCGGAGGTAGCGGTCCTGCTGCTGGGTTGTTGCCCTCCTACGGCCTCCTCCACGTCTCCTGATGTACTGGCCTGTCTCCTGGTAGCGCCTGGTAGCGGTCTGTGGTCACCACCTGCAGAATCACTCTTGTTTTGGGGGGTGTCTTGCTAATTGCCTATAATTTCCACCTTTTGTCTATTCCATTTGCACAACAGCATGTGAAATTTATTGTCAATCAGTGTTGCTTCCTAAGTGGACAGTTTGATTTCACAGAAGTGTGATTGACTTGGAGTTACATTGGGTTGTTTAAGTGTTTCCTTTATTTTTTTGAGCAGTTTATATACTGTAGGCCTACCGTAGGCAACATGAGTCTCACTAGTATTGAGTAATGTGCTGTTAAAAGTGTTGTGGGTCTTGTATTTATTTTGTATTTAATCCTTTACTACATAAAGGTCTACTTACCCTGCCAACATCTTGACCCAGTTTATGCCCTCATTTGCAATGCAAACCCGGGCGGCAGTGTGTTTTGGGTCAATGTCTGCATTTGGACAAGAGGACCAAAAGATTGACAGCTTTGCCATATAGATTGCAAAATAGTTGGGAGGAGATTTTCAATGTACTGATTCCATGGCACATCATCAACATCTTTCTGCTTTTGTTGATAAAATAATGATAAAAAAACTCTTTCGAAATGCAGATGTTTATTCCAACTATCAGCAGGACAATGGACTCTTGCCGAGTTTAGGGATTTTAAACATATTAATGGATCCATAACAAATTACTATGGGAATAAATGGAAGAGGCAAGTGGAAGGGGGACAAAGTAAGGAACTTCTCTGTCGGCCCTTGTTATTCACAAGGGCTATTAGCAGGACAGTAGACACGATGTGTTCCCAAAAACACCTCTCTGACATAGGGTTCAGCATATCTCTTGATGATGTCATTGAATGTCTCGCCAGCTTTGATCAATGAATGGGCCTGCAGCACGCAAAGGTCTTTGTTTGTCAGACAAATCATTGGGTCGAAACTATAGAACAGTACAAAACAAGAGAACACACATGGTTCATGTTCTGAAAAAAGAAAACATAATTGTATATAAAATGTCTCACAGAGCCTTTCCATAAGTCCACTGAAGTTTCTTCAACTGTCTTCTGACTGTTATTAGAGCGATGTTGATTGCCTTTGCCCATCGCTCATCATCTTCAACCGGCAGTGAGTCCATCTTACCGAGTCCACCAAATGCATTGTTTTCTAACCACATCTTTATGGATCCATAACGAATTACTATGTGTAACGGCAGCCTTCCTCCTCTTCGTCTGAAGAGGAGGTGCAGCAGGGATCGGACAAAGACGCAGCGTAGTTTGTGCTCAACATATTTCATTAAGACGAATAAACGCGAACACTTACAAATACAAAATAACAAATGTGGCAAACCGATACAGCCCTATCTGGTGCAGAGAAAACACAAAGACAGGAAACAACCACCCACAAACCCCAACACAAAACAAGCCACCTAAATACCAAATCAAATCAAATCAAATTTTATTTGTCACATACACATGGTTAGCAGATGTTAATGCGAGTGTAGTGAAATGCTTGTGCTTCTAGGGCCGACAATGCAGTAATAACCAACAAGTAATCTAACCTAACAAGTCCACAACTACTACCTTATACACACAAGTGTAAAGGAATAAAGAATATGTACATAAAGATATATGAATGAGTGATGGTACGGAACGGCATAGGCAAGATGCAGTAGATGGTATAGTGTACAGTCTATACATATGAGATGAGTAATGTAGGGTATGTAAACATAAAGTGGCATAGTTTAAAGTGGCTAGTGATACATATATTACATAAAGATGGCAAGATGCAGTGGGTGATATACAGTACAGTATATACATATACATATGAGATGAGTAATGTAAGGTATGTAAACATTATATTAAGTGGCATTGTGATACATTTTTGTGATACATTTTTACATAATTTCCATCAATTCCCATTATTAAAGTGGCTGGAGTTGAGTCAGTATGTTGGCAGCGGCCACTAAATGTTAGTGGTGGCTGTTTAACAGTCTGATGGCCTTGAGATAGAAGCTGTTTTTCAGTCTCTCGGTCCCTGCTTTGATGCACCTGTACTGACCTCGCCTTCTGGATGATAGCGGGGTGAACAGGCAGTGGCTCGGGTGGTTGTTGTCCTTGATGATCTTTATGTCCTTCCTGTGACATCGGGTGGTGTAGGTGTCCTGGAGGGCAGGTAGTTTGCCCCCGGTGATGCGTTGTGCAGACCTCACTACCCTCTGGAGAGCCTTACGGTTGTGGGTGGAGCAGTTGTCGTACCAGGCGGTGATACAGCCCGACAGGATGCTCTCGATTGTGCATCTGTAGAAGTTTGTGAGTGCTTTTGGTGACAAGCCGTACTTCTTCAGCCTCCTGAGGTTGAAGAGGCGCTGCTGCGCCTTCTTCACAACGCTGTCTGTGTGGGTGGATCAATTCAGTTTGTCCGTGATGTGTACACCGAGGAACTTAAAACTTTCCACCTTCTCCACTACTGTCCCGTCGATGTGGATAGGGGGGTGCTCCCTCTGCTGTTTCCTGAAGTCCACAATCATCTCCTTTGTTTTGTTGACTTACGTGTGAGGTTATTTTCCTGACAACACACTCCGAGGGCCCTCACCTCCTCCCTGTAGGCCGTCTCGTCATTGTTGGTAATCAAGCCTACCACTGTAGTGTCGTCTGCAAACTTGATGATTGAGTTGGAGGCGTGCATGGCCACGCAGTCGTGGGTGAACAGGGAGTACAGGAGAGGGCTCAGAACGCACCCTTGTGGGGCCCCAGTGTTGAGGATCAGCAGGGTGGAGATGTTGTTACCTACCCTCAGCGCCTGGGGGCGGCCCGTCAGGAAGTCCAGGACCCAGTTGCACAGGGCGGGGTTGAGACCCAGGGTCTCGAGCTTGATGATGAGTTTGGAGGGTACTATGGTGTTAAATGCTGAGCTGTAGTCGATGAACAGCATTCTCACATAGGTATTCCTCTTGGCCAGATGGGTTAGGGCAGTGTGCAGTGTGGTTGCGATTGCGTCGTCTGTGGACCTATTGGGTCGGTAAGCAAATTGTAGTGGGTCTAGGGTGTCAAGTAGGGTGGAGGTGATATGGTCCTTGACTAGTCTCTCAAAGCACTTCATGATGACAGAAGTGAGTGCTACGGGGCGGTAGTCGTTTAGCTCAGTTACCTTAGCTTTCTTGGGAACAGGAACAATGGTGGCCCTCCTGAAGCATGTGGGAACAGCAGACTGGGATAAGGATTGATTGAATATGTCCGTAAACACACCAGCCAGCTGGTCTGCGCATGCTCTGAGGACGCGGCTGGGAATGCCGTCTGGGCCTGCAGCCTTGTGTTTTACTCACCTCGGCTGCAGTGTAGGAGAGCCCGCAGGTTTTGCTAGCGGGCCGTGTCAGTGGCACTGTATTGTCCTCAAAGCAAGCAAAAAAGTTATTTAGTCTGTCTGGGAGCCAGACATCCTGGTCCGTGACGGGGCTGGTTTTCTTTTTGTAATCCGTGATTGACTGTAGACCCTGCCACATACCTCTTGTGTCTGAGCTGTTGAATTGCGACTCTACTTTGTCTCTATACTTGGACTTAGCTTGTTTGATTGCCTTGCGGAGGGAATAGCTACACTGTTTGTATTCGGTCATGTTTCCGGTCATCTTGCCCTGGTTAAAAGCAGTGGTTCGCGCTTTCAGTTTCATGCGAATGCTGCCATCAATCCACGGTTTCTGGTTTGGGAATGTTTTAATCGTTGCTGTGGGTACGACATCGTCAATGCACTTTCTAATGAACTCGCTCACCGAATCAGCGTATTCGTCAATGTTGTTGTTGGACGCAATGCGGAACATATCCCAATCCACGTGATCGAAGCAGTCTTGAAGCGTGGAATCAGATTGGTCGGACCAGCGTTGAACAGACCTGAGCGCGGGAGCTTGCTGTTTTAGTTTCTGTTTGTAGGCTGGAAGCAACAAAATGGAGTCGTGGTCAGCTTTTCCGAAAGGAGGGCGGGGGAGGGCCTTATATGCATCACGGAAGTTAGTATAACAATGATCCAAGGTTTTACCAGCCCTGGTAGCACAATCGATATGCTGATAGAATTTAGGGAGTTTTGTTTTCAGATTAGCCTTGTTAAAATCCCCAGCTACGATGAATGCAGCCTCAGGGTGTGTGGTTTCCAGTTTACAAAGAGTCAGATAAAGTTCGTTCAGGGCCATCGATGTGTCTGCTTGGGGGGGAATATATACGGCTTTGATTATAATCGAAGAGAATTCCCTTGGTAGATAATGCGGTCGACATTTGATTGTGAGGAATTCTAAATCTGGTGAACAGAATGACTTGAGTTCCTGTATGTTGTTATGATCACACCATGTCTCGTTGATCATAAGGCATACACCCCCGCCCCTCTTCTTACCAGAAAGTTGTTTGTTTCTGTCGGTGCGATGCGTGAAGAAACCAGCTGGCTGCACCGACTCCGTTAGCGTCTCTCAAGTGAGCCATGTTTCCGTGAAGCAAAGAACGTTACAATCCCTGATGTCTCTCTGGAATGTTACCCTTGCTCGGATTTCATCAACCTTATTGTCAAGAGACTGGACATTGGCGAGTAGTATGCTAGGGAGTGGAGCGTGATGTGCCTGTCTCCGAAGCCTGACCAGGAGACCGCTTCGTTTGCCCCTTTTACGGCGTCGTTGTTTAGGGTCACCGGCTGGGATCAGATCCATTATATTGGGTGGAAGGCAAAACACAGGATCCGCTTCGGGAGAGTCATATTCCTGGTTGTAACGATGGTGAGTTGAGGTTGCTCTTATATTCAGTAGTTCCTCCCGACTGTATGTAATGAAACCTAAGTTTACCTGGGGTACCAATGTAAGGAATAACACATAAAAAAACAAAATACTGCATATTTTCCTAGGAACGCGAAGCGAGGCGGCCATCTCGGTCGGCGCCGGAAGTAGAATATGATTCCCAATCAGAGACAACACAAAACACCTGCCTCTGATTGAGAACCATATTTGGCCAAACATAGAAACAGACAAACTAGACACACAACATAGAATGCCCACCCAGCTCACGTCCTGACCAAACACTAAAAGAAGTAAAACACACAAGAACTATGGTCAGAACGTGACACTATGGGAATAAATATCACTGAATGACAGAAATATTGGAATAAAGTAGGCTACTGAAGGGAACAAATTGTTACTTACTGGAACACCCAATGTCATCCAATTGTTATGATAGGATTTGAAGCAATAGGCTACCCGCGCGTGGTCAACTATTTCAGCACCGTTTTTGCGCTGCTCTGAGACAAGCAAGACTAATTAATAAAACATATACATTTTAAAACAGTTTTTTTTATAGAAAGAAATAATATATATTGATCCTTTTGTAAAGTGTAGCCTAAATTCCAAAATGGACAAACTTGCAATGTATTTGATGCTTAAGTACTCTAAAACCAGATTTGCCCTAACAATTTTTTTTTATCAACCACTACAAATATACAGTTGAAGTCGGAAGTTTACATACACCATAGCCAAATACACTTCTTTGGGATAGGGGGGCGCTCTTTTCACTTTGGGAAAAAATCGTGCCCAATTTAAACGGCCTCGTAATCTATTCTAGATCGTACAATATGCATATTATTATTACTATTGGATAGAAAACACTCAAGTTTCTAAAACCGTTTGAATTATATCTGTGAGTAAAACAGAACTCATTTTGCAGCAAACTTCCTGTCACGAAGTGAAAAATCTGAACTCGAGGCTCTGTTCCAGGGCCTTCCTATTCATTTGCTTGAAGTCTATGGATATACATGCACGTCATACGCCTTCCACTAGATGTCAAGAGGCAGTGAGAGGTGGAATGGGGTGTCTAGCTTTATCTGAGGTCGAATAAGAGCTCTTGGAATGACGTGACCACTATTTCCTTTGTTCAGCAAGGCGCGGGAAGGAACCCTGGATTGCCTTCTGAAAAGCTTTCGTTATAGACAGCTAATATCTCCGGCTTTGATTTTATTTGATACATGTGATAATATGTATGTAATATGTATGTAAAGTATGTTTTTTCAATATAGTTTTATCAGATTATTGAAAGTTTATCGGGAGTTTTGGCTTTTTCCGTTCTCTGCGTTTGGTGATGATGGACAGCTTCGCGCCACTTGGCTAGCTTTGGTTGCTAATTCCACAGGAGAAAATTACATTCTAAAACCAAACAACGATTGTTCTGGACAAAGGACCCCTTGTACAAGATTCTGATGGAAGCTCAGCAAAAGTAGGAAACATTTATGATGTTATTTCGTATGTCTGTGGAAAATGTTTAGTACTATTTTCCGCCCTCATTGCAGGCGCTGTCTCGCTATAACGTAAGCTGTATGTCGTACTAAAGTTATTTTTAGAATTCTAACACAGCGATTGCATTAAGAACTAGTGTATCTTTCATTTGCTGTACAACATGTATTTTTTGAGTTATTTGGTCAGATTAGGTGAGTGTCAGAAATATATCCGGAGATTCTGGAAAAAAGTTGCTACGTTTTCACAATGTATAACCACGGATTTCAGCTCTAAATATGCACATTTTCGAACAAAGCATAAGTGTATTGTATAACCTGATGTTATAGGACTGTCATCTGATGAAGGTTGTCAAATTATATATCTTTTGCTGTTTTTTTGCGATCGCTAACTTTTGCTGCTGATAAATGGGTTGTGTTTTTGGCTATTGTGGTAAGCTAATATAATGCTATATTGTGTTTTCGCTGTAAAACACTTAAAAAATCGGAAATATTGGCTGGCTTCACAAGATGTTTATCTTTCATTTGCTGTACACCATGTATTTTTCATAAATGTTTTATGTTGAGTATTTAGGTATTTCACGTTGGTCTCTGTAATTGTTCTAGCTGCTTCGGTGCTATTTGTGATTGTAGCTGCAATGTAAAACTATGATTTATACCTGAAATATACACATTTTTCGAACAAAACATAGATTTATTGTATAACATGTTATAAGACTGTCATCTGATGAAGTTGTTTCTTGGTTAGTGACTAATTCTATCTCTATTTGGGGGTTTTGTGGAAGCTACCTGTGCTGTGAAAGAAATGTCTGTGCTTTTTTGTATTTGGTGGTGAGCTAACATAAATATACGTGGTGTTTTCGCTGTAAAACCTTTAAAAAATCGGACATGTTGGCTGGATTCACAAGATGTTTATCTTTCATTTGCTGTATTGGACTTGTTAACCTGTTGAGGCTGGGGGCGCTGTTGTCACTATTTATGCTAATCGTGTAATTTTTGAAACGGCTTCCCACAAAATTCTTGATCGTACAATATGCATATTATTATTATTATTGGATAGAAAACAGTCTATAGTTTCTATAGGAGTTGAAATTTTGTCTCTAAGTGGAACAGAACCCATTCTACAGCAATTTCCCTGACATGGAGTCAGATTTCAGAAATGTTGGCCCCTGATCTGGAGTCAGTTAAAAGGCCACAGTTATTGCTATGAGTATACGGACACTGCTTACGTCTTCCCCTGGATGCCTTTACGTGATGACGATTTGAATGGGGTCGATTGCGCGTTCACAGGCACTACAAATTAAAAAACCCTGTAGCTAGGAACTCTTTTCTTGCTGCGTTATGCGCCTGGAGGACATCGACCCACACTTGTTCCAAGCATTAGTGGAGGGAGTAATATTACTCTGGTCATGTTTATACTCGTTATAGGAGTTAAAAACATCATAAGGTAGTTAATTTAAAGCGTTTTATAGCAATTTATATCCGTTTAGTGCGATTTTGGGACATTTATTTCTGAAACGCTGTGAATTGCTGGGCACGCTTCCAGTTCATCCCGAACGCAGTTGGCATTTCCACATGGCAAGAGGACAGCTTTCCACCAAAAGACGATTAGACCCAAGAAAGGATCCTTTGCCCAAGATACTGATGGAAGAACAGCTCAAAGTAGGACATTTTTATTATGATAAATCGTGTTTCTGTCGAAAAATGTTAGTGGCTTAGGACGCCATGTTTTTTGACGTAGCTTCGCTTGGCGCAAACTGTATTGAAAAGTAAGGATAATTTAAAAAATGTAATTCCGCGATTGTATTAAGAATTAAATTGTCTATCAATCCCTGTCCACCCTATATTTTTTAGTCACGTTTATGAGTATTTATGTATAAGAGTAGATCACTGTCTAATATGGCGCACGGACATTTTCTCACCAGCTGGGCTACATTTCACATTGTCTAACCATGATTTTGGTGGCAAAATATGCACATTTTCGATCAAACTCTATATGGATTGTGTAATATGATTTTACAGGAGTGTCATCTGAAGAATTCTGAGAAGGTTAGTGAAAAAATTTATATATTTTGGCGATGTTGACGTTATCGCTCACTTTGGCTAGAATCAATGCTGGGCTGCTATGTGCTATGTGCTATGCTAATATAACGATTTATTGTGTTTTCGCTGTAAGACACTTAGAAAATCTGAAATATTGTCTGTATTCACAGGATCTGTGTCTTTCGATTAGTGGGGGTCCGCTAGCGGAAGAAAAACTCAGTTCTTCACAATTCCTGACATTTAATCATAGTAAAAAATTCCCTGTCTTATGTCAGTTAGGATCACCACTTAATTTTAAGAATGTGAAATGTCAGAATAATAGTAGAGGGAATGATTTATTTTAGCTTTCATTTTCTTTATACACTCAATTAGTATTTGGTAGCATTGCTTATAAATTGTTTAACTTCGGTCAAACGTTTCATGTAGCCTTCCACAAGCTTCCCACAAAAAGTTGGGTGAATTTTGGCCCATTCCTCCTGATAGAGCTGGTGTAACTGAGTCAGGTGTGTAGGCCTCCTTGCTCGCACAGGCTTTTTCAGTTCTTCCCACAAATTTTATATAGGATTGAGGTCAGGTCTTTGTGATGGCCACTTCAATAACTTGACTTTGTTGTCCTTAAGCCATTTTGCCACAACTTTGGAAGTATGCCTGGGGTCATTGTCAATTTGGAAGACCCATTTGCGACCAAGCTTTAACTTCCTGACTGATGTCTTGAGATGTTGCTTCAATATATCCACCTAATTTGTGGCCACATGATGCCATCTATTTTGTGAAATGCACCAGTCCCTCCTGAACCAAAGCACCCCCACAACATGATGCTGCCACCCCGTGCCTCATGGTTTGATTTGATGTGGTTTGGTGTTCTTTGGCTTGCAAGACTCCCCCTTTCTCTTCCAAACATAACGATGGTCATTATGGCCAAATAGTTCTATTTTTGTTTCATCAGACCAGAGGACTTTTCTGAAAAAGTACAATCTGGCTTTTTTTTATGGCGGTTTTGGAGCAGTGGCTTCTTACTTTCTGAGCGGCCTTTCAGGTTATGTCGATATAGGACTCATTTTACTGTGGATATAGATACTTTTGTACCTGTTTCCTCCAGCATCTTCACAAGGTCCTTTGCTGTTGTTCTGGGATTGATTTGCACTTTTGCACCAAAGTGTTTTCAGAAATATTGGAATAAAGTAGGCTAATGAAGACAACAAATTGTTGCTTACTGGAGCAATAATTTACCCGCGTGTGGTCAACTATTTCAGCATCGCTTTCGCGCTGCTCTGAGACAAGCATGGGGACTGGTCTTGATAAATCAATAATATTTTTATTTTCACTGAATCTCAGTTTTCATATTGGGTAGCCTACAAATAGGGTGTGGAAATGTTAGGATTATTTTTCTCTAGGTAGCCTACTCCCGACTGGTCACATTGTACAGCGCCATATTTTCCTATTGGAAACACTGAGGGTTTCATTTTCTCCCATTTTTCTTGGAATAGAAACACCATAATATTAATCAAATTAATTTAGCTACATTTCTTAAAATCAATCCCATATACTCTGTTCTTACTGTAATGATGGGGCTGTGAGTCGGAAGCAGGTGCAGGTGAAACATTTTAATAAAACAACAAAACCAAGAACACAACACCAACATAAGGCAGAATGCCGATACACAAGAACAATACCAACTGGTGAGTGAACATGGGAGAGTGACATATAAAAGGGAGGAAATGATGAAGGTAATGGAGTCCAGGTGTGAATCATAATGATTCACATGTACGCGTAATGATGAGTGCCAGGTGTGCATAATGATGAATCCCGGGACCGGTGGTTAGTATTCTGGCGATGTCGTACACCAGAGGGGAGGAGCAGGAGCAGACGTGACGCTTACAAAAACGTTTTAAATTCTCTGGTACAGCCAATAATAAAAACTTTAAAATGCTTCTCAAAGATGCCCTCTGGTAGTCAAACTAGCACTAACTAGAATAAATGGCAACAATGGCTGACACTTAAATAATGTGCCATAGAAATCTGCGGCAGTCCGCAAGGTGTGCAACTTTAGTCCGCAAGGTATGACGCAACTTTTAAAGGAAGAACCACTGTACAAATCGCCCTGGCATATTACATAATTTATGCAGCAGCATACAACACATTTTTGAACTCACCTTGTTGTGCTTTGCTCACTTGAACAGGAAGGTGGCACGGCGGTTCTTCGTGGGCAAATTTTGGATTTATGGTGCTTTCAAGACAACTGGGAACTCTGAAAAAAAACAAGGTTGAATCATAATGACGTCATTGATATTCAGGTCGTAGCTCTAGAAAGAGGCCCAAGTTCCCTACTTACAATTCCGAGTTGGATGACCGTTCAAAACGTATTTCCTAGTCGGAGCTAGTTTTTCTGGAATTCCCAGTTGTCTTGAACTCACTGAAGTCAAGTTTTCACAGTTCAGAGTTAACAGTTGTTTTGAGCGCGGCACAAATCATGCTTCATTGACAGCATGGCCAATGTTTAATGTTTATCATTCTAAACTTGGAATGGAGACACTTATTACCGGATTTGGGACCACACGGACACTCCATTGAATAGCAGGCTAGTGTTTGCTTTGAAATGCTTGCAATTAGCTACTGTCACTGATTCCTTCCAAACCAGTCATTATTACATTTGTGATTTCCAACTTGTTGTGTAATGTTTATGTCCAATGGCCGATGAGCACCGATACATTTATCTATTATTTCTCATCATTATTTATTTTCATATGACAAGGATTAAAAAGGATTTGCCAGTAGATTGCTGACTTGTTTCATGATGGCGACTGCTAGCTAAGATTTTGAAAGTATGATGTTGACATGATCAGTCCAATCAAAGCTACTGTAGATATAACGTGATTTGACATAATTTAATCTGTGGCCAATGACCTTGAGCCTTCTTGGATGGGCACTTCTTATGTGACTCTATGGCAGTACCCAAGGGGCTTGAATTTTCTACCCTTAAACTTGGCGGTGACATACTGTCCCCACGAGTGACAGAACACGGAGCTAATCATGGCGCAACTAGAGAACATTACCAACACCTACACTCCATATTTTCCGCTGGCTGCCCCACCACCACAGAAAGCACTGAGCTAGGCTGAAGCAGCTGCATTTTGGAGCTGCCTTACTCAAGAAAGCAGAAAAGAGACCATGTTTGTATGCGGCTTTATTGACTCAGTGATATTTTTTTGTTTATCAATTGATTTAACTTTTTTCCTCATCAATCTACACATAATACCCCATAATGACAAAGCGAAAACAAGTTTAGACATTTTTGCAAATTTATGAAAAATTAAAAACAGAAATATCTTATTTACATAAGTATTCAGACCCTTTGCTATGAGATTCGAAATTGAGCTCAGGTGCATCCTGTTTCCATTGATCATCCTTGAGATGTTTCTAGAACTTGATTGGAGTCCACCTGTGGTAAATTCAATTGATTGGACATGATTTGGAAAGGCACACACTTGTCTAGATAAGGTCCCACAGCTGACAGTGCATGTCAGAGCAAAAACCAAGCCATGAGTTGAAAATAATTGTCCGTAGAGCTCCGAGACAGGATTGTGTGAAGGCACAGATCTGGGGAAGGGTAGCAAAACATTTCTGCAGCATTGAAGGTCACCAAGAACACAGTGGCCTCCATCATTCTTAAATGAAAGAAGTTTGGAACCACCAAGACTCTTCCTAGAGCTGGCCGCCGGGCCAAACTGAGCAATCGAGGGAGAAGGGCCTCAGGGAGGTGACCAAGAATCCGTTGGTCACTCCGACAGCCAATCCAGAGTTCCTCTGTGGAGATGGGTGAACCTTTCAGAATGACAACCATCTTTGCAGCACTCCACCAATCAGGCCTTTATGGTAGAGTTGCCAGACAGAAGCCACTCCTCAGTAAAAGGCACATGACAGCCCGCTTGGAGCTTGCCAAAAGGCACCTAAAGACTCTCAGACCACGAGAAACAAGATTCTCTGGTCTGATGAAACCAAGATTTAACTCTTTGGCCTGAATGCCAAGCGTCACGTATGGAGGAAACCTGGCACCATCCCTACGGTGAAGCATGGTGGTGGCAGCATCATGCTGTGGGTATGTTTTTCAGCGGCAGGGACTGGGAGACTAGTCAGAATCGAGGGAAAGATGTTAATAATTTGACCATTGATATAATTGTCTTTTACGTGTTACAGGACTGTTTTGTTTACTGTAACTATTACTTATCAATTATATTCTAAGGGAAACAAAAACATGCTATGTGTTGCAGTAGCCCTTTACAATAATGCAAAACATATCTTTGACTCTATCCAAGTTTATGAGCAGGAAAATGCACAGCCAGCCCATCAAACCTACACCTAAACAATACTGAAACTAATTTAACACATAATACCAGTTAGCCTATAAAATTGACAATCATCTGATGATCTTGTAATTTGCAGATGCAGGGAAAGGATCATCACTTTATCAAATCCTCTTTCAGAGTCACATGCAGGTAAAACATTTTTATTTTTATATAGTATCAGAAAAATCAGGGTGTTTCTCTTACTCTTACCTTTGTCAAATAACGCTCATAATTCAAGAGGGGCAGCTCTATTTCCAAATGCCATGTTTTTTAAAGAATATCCATGCTGTCCATGCATTAAGCACATGAACACTCACGTGGTAGCGTTGCTCTGCCTACTATGCAAAAACTAGTGACATAATAAACTTAAAATTAAAATATGTTATTTATTTATGCATTTCATCCTTTACAATTGTTCATGCACATGTGCTTTTGTTTAAGAACACAGCAAATAATTTCACCTGTGCACTTGGCTGGTTATGTTATTATTATACATAATAATTTTTTCGTCCTTTGTCAAAATACGTTGTAATTGGACTTTATTTGTTGATTCGATTAGTAATAGAGTATTAGTAATTCATAAAGTTGATCAAATGGATTACATTGTAATGTTTTTATTTTAACAGAAACAAAAATAGGCTAAAGGCCTATAATTGTAGAATTATACAAAAACATATCCTTGACTCTAAACAAATAACTATTGTGGCTATTTGTTCATGCAATTAATCCTTTATAATAGTTTATGCTCTATTTATCAAGCATTTGTGCTCGTTTGCTGCACCTTGCGGCTTGATATGTACCTGATGCATATGCTAAAGGTAGGCTACTGGAAAGACAGACAGCACTTAAAGTAGAAGGCGAGATAGCTGGAGTCATCTAGCTATTTTCTGAAGCACTGTAAACATTGTATGAAGGTCACAACTGAGGTCACAAATGTACCCACAATGTTCATACAACCTAAAGAAATGTTAAAGAAACTTGTAAAGAACATTACAATGGTTTTTTAAAAATATTTATTTTGAATCATCTGCACGACTGGACAGTCCATCTTTTGTGATGTCCCCACATTGTTCCCACCAGACTGTTCCCACAACCTAATGAAACATTCTGGGAACCTTTAAAGAACAGAAAAAATGTGTTCGGTGTTCGACTGTGTTCCGCTGGACAGTTTTTGTGTTGTGAGAAGATTTGACAAAATCTAACGAATGTTCTGGGATATTCCAGAGAATAAGTTTTGATTTGTTGGGAACATTTTAGCGAATGTTTTGAGAACATTATGAAGGATATTTCATTTTAAAGATAAAACAAAACAAACCAAAAAACATATTGTTATTAAAAACATTCTTTTTGGGGGGTGTTATCGTCCTAATGTTAGATAAAAACCTTAACTAGAACTTAATGGGAATCTGAGTTAATGTTTTGGGAAGGTTTTCGGTTTAATGGGCATGTAGGACCAAAATGGAAATATCTTATTGTTACCTTACAGCACCTGCTGTGTGACTGTTTCCCGGACAGACAATCCCCCCACTGGGTTCACAGAGGAGCGTGAGCCAGTGACGGGACGGGATAGGATAGGGACAGCATGGGACGATAGCTGGGACACTGGGACTTTATTTAAATATTTTGACTCGGTTCAGGAACGTAGGCATATGTCGCGCACTACTTCACAGGAGCGCCATTTGAACGTAAACTGTTTAAAAAAAAATCTAATTTGCAGACAGAGTAGAAAAGAGAACACGCAGAAGACTGTTGGATAAAACACCTGTCTCCGGGTTACATCATCAAACTAAGGGCAACCATGGCATCCGTGACAAAGAGGGAGAAGCGTCCATCCATTCCGATATTACACGTTTCTAATTTAGTCAGATAGTCATTTTCATTTCAAGTTAAAGTGTACTGTTAGCTAGCTTGCTAATGTTAGCTGGCTGGCTAGCTAGCTAACGTTACGTATGATCTGTGTAGCAATACAATTTGTATCTCAGAGCCATTTGCATTTCTAGGTATAGCCTAATGTTACCTTGATAACATTGAACCTGGTTGGTTCATGCAGGGTAGTAACGTTATGAGTTGGGATTATGGTTCATTGTTTAGCTAGCTAGCTACATGTATAAACACAATACTCCAATATGCAATTTTAATAGAATGTTTATGATGCCACTGAAACAACTGTCGATAGACGTAGCTGGTAAATTCGCTCTGGCTATCTTCTCCGATTTCAGAGCACTCTCGTCTGAGTGTGCCAGAGAGCAGAATAACTGACGAATTTACAAATTCTCAACATCCCTTTAAAATGGCCGGTCTCAGTAAACGTTGGCAAAAAAGCGTAATTAAATTGTTGCCAGCAGCACAGTTGCAGTCACCAATGCTCTAGATTACATCAAAACAGCCTAACCAACTCTGCTAGGGTGTGTAACATAGTCAGATTGAGCTGTTCTCTAATTTGTGTCTGGAAATAGCTAGCCAACGTTAGCCAGGTAGTTTGGGTGCTTGACTGCTGTTGTAAGGTCAGAACGCTTGGATCAACCATCCTCCTCGGCCAGAGCATCCAGTGTGCGCTCGGAATACTCAGAGATTGAAATGATATGAATTTACGAACGGACAATTTGACAATACTCTGACTTTACGAATGCCCAGAGCACACTCTGGCACTCCAGATTAAATTTATGAACACACCCGTAGTATAAACCAGCCTTTAGTCTTGAAATCTTTGGTTGTTTAGTACATAGCCTCACATGTGAATCCTTAAAGGTATGGGTGGGGCTAAAGCTTAAGAGGGTGTGAACGATGCTGAATAGGTGTAGACAAAAGAAGAGCTCTCCAGTAGGTACCAAAATATTCAAGAGACATTTTTTCAAAGTAAGATTACAAGTTTATCAATTTCAAAGGAGAATTACTTTCCCTTTGTTCCTCAACTGTAGTGTATGATATACCATTTTGTAGCTCCGAGTCCCTACTTTTATCCAATGTAAACAACACAATTTCAAATTTTGCTACATAAGACTGAATCGAGCCAGTCGTTCACATATGTGCATCCTGCAGCCTGGGCCATAGGGAGACAGAGCAACGGACCACAGACCACGACCAAGGTTACAATTATCCCAAACAAGAGAGGCAGGCCAACCTCTTCCCACTGAGAAGACAAACAAAAACAAAACACTGCTGGAGCCAGCAGGGCTAGCTACTAGTTCAGTGTCCCTACCTAGAACCCTAGGCATCACACACACACATGTACAAACACAAAAAAACACACACAATAATTTGTACTCACAAAAAAACCCACAAAAGCCACATAAGTCCCTTACAAACTTCTACAAATACACCATCGAGAGCATTCTGTCAGGCTGTATCAATACCTGGTACGGCAATTGCACTGTCCACAAATGCAGGGCAAACACAGGGCTCTCCAGAGGGTTCCATCCAGGACATTTACACCGCCTGGTGTCACAGGAAGGCCAAGAAGATCCTCAAAGGCCTCAGCCACCCAAGCCACAGCCTGTTCACCCAGCTACCATCTAGAAGGCAGAGACAGTACATGTATATCAAAGCTGGGACCGAGAGACTGATAAACAGCTTCTTTCTCCAGGCCATCGGACTGTTAAACAGTCACCACTAGCCGGCCTCCTCCCAGTACCATGCCCTGAACCTTAGTCACTGTTACTAGCTGGCTACCACCCAGTACTCTACCTCGTATGTTATAAACTGCTGCCCTATGTACATGGAGTCATTGAACACTGTCCACTTTAATCATGTTTGCGGGTGTGGCTGAAATAGCCAAATCCACTAATTTGAAGGAGTGTCCACATACTTTTAGCCATACAGTATATACAAAATGATGTGCACGCCCCTTCAAATTAGTGGATTCGGCTATTTCAGGCACTCCCGTTGCTGACAGGTGTATAAAAATCGAGCACACAGCCATGCGATCTCCATAGGAAAAACATTGACAGTAGAAGGGTTCAGTGACTTTCAACATGGCACTGGCATAGGATGCTACCTTTCCAACAAGTTAGTTCGTCAAAAAAAAAAGTTATTGTCAAGTGGAAATGTCTAGGAGCAACAACAGCTCAGCCGCAAAGTGGTAAACCACACAAGCTCACAGAACTGGACCGTCTAGTGCTGAAGCGCGTAGCTCGTAAGAATTGTCTGTCCTCGATTGTAACACTCACTACCGAGTTCCAAACTGCCTCTCGAAGCAACGTCAGCACAATAACTGTTCGACAGGAGCTTCAAGAAATGGGTTTCCTTAGACAAGCAGCCGCACACAAGCCTAACGTCACCATGCACAATGCCAATCGTCAGCTGGAGTGATGTAAAGCCCGCCATTGGAGCAGTGGAAAGGTGTTCTCTGGAGTGATTAATCAAATCAAACTTTATTTGTCACATGCGCCGAATATAAGTGTAGACCTTACCGTGATATGCTTACTTACAAGCCCTTAATTAACAGCGCAGTTCAAGAAAAGTTACGAAAATATTTAACAACTAAACTAAAGCGAAAAATTATAAAAAGTAACACAATAAAATAACAATAACGAGGCTATATACAGGGGGTACCGGTACCGAGTCAATATGCGGCGGTACAAGTTAGTCGAGGTAATTTGTACATGTAGGTAGGGGTGAAGTGAATATGCATAGATACCCTTCACCCTCTGTTAGTCTGACGGACCAATCGGACCAATCTGGGTTTGGCGGGTGCATGGAGAACGCTACCTGCCCCAATGTATAGTGACAACTGTAACGTTTGGTGTAGCAAGAATAATCATCTGGGGCTGTTTTTTATCCTAACGCTACAGCATACAATGACATTCTACACGATTCTACACGACATTCTACACGGTTCCAACTTTGTGGCAACAGCTTTGGGAATGTGCTTTCTGTTCCAGCATGACAATGCCCCCATGCACAAAGCGAGGTCCATACAGAAATTGTTTGTGTAGTTGGTGTGGAAGAACTTGACTAGACTGCACAGAGCCCTGACCTCAACCTCATCAAACACCTTTGGGATGAACTGGAACACCGATTGCGAGCCAGTCCTATTCACCCAACATCAGTTCCCTACCTCAGTAATACTCTTTTGGCTGAATGGAAGCAAGTCCCCAACATCTAGTGGAAAGCTGTCACATTCCTGACCTGTTTTCTCTTGTTTTGTATTTATTTAGTATGGTCAGGGCGTGAGTTGGGTGGGGTGTCTAGGTGTTGTTTTCTATGTTGGGGTTTTGTGCATTCGGCCTGGTATGATTCTCAATCAGAGGCAGCTGTCAATCGTTGTCCCTGATTGAGAATCATACTTAGGCAGCCGGGGTTCACGTGTGTGTTTGTATTTCGTGTCAGTGTTCGTGCCACACGGGACTGTCTTTCGGTTTGATTCGCTTTTGTTATTTTGGTTCGTGTAGTGTTCAGTTTATTGTTAATAAATCATGGACACTTTCCACTCTGCGTCTTGGTCCGATCCCTACACCTCCTCTTCAGACGAAGAGGAGGAAATCAGCCGTTACAGAAACACCCACCACCAAAGGACGAAGCGGAGTGGAAAACGGCAGCAACAGCAGCAGCAGCAGCGGCCAAAAACCCAGGACTCCTGGACTTGGGAAGAGATCCTGGATGGCAAAGGACCCTGGGCTCAGCCAGGGGAATATCGCCGTCCCAAGGCAGAGTTGGAGGCAGCGAAGGCAGAGAGGCGCTGGTATGAGGAGGCAGTGCGGCGACGCGGTTGGGAGCCCGAGAGTCAGACCCAAACATTTCTTGGGGGAGGCACACGCGGAGTGTGGCAAAGCCGGGTAGGAGACCTGAGCTAACTCCCCGTGCTTACCGTGGAGTGAGAGGGCGTCGTACTGGTCAGACACCGTGTTATGCGGTGGAGCGCACGGTGTCCCCAGTACGCGTGCTTAGCCCAGTGCGGGCTATTCCACCTCGCCGCACTGGTAGGGCTAGGTTGGGCATCGAGCCGGGTGTCATGAAGCCGGCCCAACGCATCTGGTCTCCAGTGCGTCTCCTCGGGCCGGCGTACATGGCACCAGCCTTACAAATGGTGTCCCCGGTTCGCCAGCATAGCCCAGTGCGGGCTATTCCACCTCGCCGCACTGGCAGGGCTACGGGGACCATTCAACCTGGTAAGGTGGGGCAAGCTCGGTGCTCAAGAGTGCGTGTCCTCCTTCACGGTCCGGTAATTCCGGTGCCACCTCCACGTACCAGTCCTCCGGTGGCAGCCCCCCGTACCAGGCTGTCTCTCCGGGTTCTCTCTCCAGTTGCTCTCATCTGCCCAGTGCTGTCTGAGCTGCCTGCCTGCCCAGCGCTGTCTGAGCGGCCTGCCTGCCCAGCGCCGTCTGAGCTGCCCGTCTGTCCCGAGCCGTCAGAGCTGCCCGTCTGTCCCGAGCCGTCAGAGCTGCCCGTCTGTCCCGAGCCGTCAGAGCTGCCCGTCTGTCCCGAGCCGCTAGAGCCGTCCGCCAGACAGGAGCAGCCAGTGCCGTCCGCCAGACAGGAGCAGCCAGTGCCGTCCGCCAGACAGGAGCAGCCAGAGCCGCCAGCCAAGATCAGCCAGAGCCGTCAGCCAGCCAGGATTAGCCAGAGCCGTCCAGCCAGGACCAGCCAGAGCCGTCCAGCCAGGATCCGCCAGAGCCGTCCAGCCAGGATCCGCCAGGGCCGTCCAGCCAGGATCCGCCAGGGCCGTCCAGCCAGGATCTGCCAGAGCCAGCCAGCCAGGATCCGCCAGAGCCAGCCAGCCAGGATCCGCCAGAGCCAGCCAGCCAGGATCCGCCAGAGCCGCCCGCCAGCCAGGATCCGCCCCTCAGTCCGGTGCTGCCCCTCAGTCCGGTGCTGCCCTTTGGTATAGTGGGATTGACATGGAGGGTGGTTGTTAGGAGGAGGCCACGGGGGCGAGTAAGGAGGTGGACAAAGACATTGTGAAGGTGGGGTCCACGTCCCGCGCCAGAGCCGCCACCGCAGACAGACGCCCACCCAGACCCTCCCCTAGAGTTTTAGGGGGTGCGCCCGGAGTTCGCACCTTGAGGGGGGGGGGTTATGTCACGTTCCTGACCTGTTTTCTCTTGTTTTGTATTTATTTAGTATGGTCAGGGCGTGAGTTGGGTGGGGTGTCTAGGTGTTGTTTTCTATGTTGGGGTTTTGTGCGTTCAGCCTGGTATGATTCTCAATCAGAGGCAGCTGTCAATCGTTGTCCCTGATTGAGAATCATACTTAGGCAGCCGGGGTTCACGTGTGTGTTTGTATTTCGTGTCAGTGTTCGTGCCACACGGGACTGTCTTTCGGTTTGATTCGCTTTTGTTATTTTGTTTCGTGTAGTGTTCCGTTTATTGTTAATAAATCATGGACACTTTCCACTCTGCGTCTTGGTCCGATCCCTACACCTCCTCTTCAAACGAAGAGGAGGAAATCAGCCGTTACAAAAGCCTTCCCAGAAGAGTGGAGGCTGTTATAGCAGCAATGGGGGAACCAACTCCATATTAATCCTCATGACTTTGGAATGAGATGTTCGACGAGCAGGTGTCCACATACTCTTGGTCATGAGGTGTATACAGTGGCAAGAAGAAGTATGTGAACCCTTTGGAAATACCTGTATTTTATAAAATTGGATCTGATCTTCATCTAGGTCACAACAATAGACAAACACAGTCTGCTTAAACTAATAACACACAAACAATTATACATTTTGATGTCTTTATTGAACACACCGTGTAAACATTCACAGTGCAGGCTTGAAAACGTATGTGAACCCTTGGATTTATTAACTGGTTGACCCTCCTTTGGCAACAATAACCTCAACCAAATGTTTTCTGTAGTTGCGGATCAGACCTACACAACGGTCAGGAAGAATTTTGGACCATTACTATTTACAAAACTGTTTCAGTTCAGCAATATTCTTGGGATGTCTGGTGTGAACTGCACTCTTGATGTCATGCCATAGGATCTCAATCGGGTTGAGGTCAGGACTATTCTGTTGAAGCCATTCTGTTGTTGATTTATTTCTGTGTTTTGGGACGTTGTCCTGTTGCATCACCCAACTTCTGTTGAGCTTCAATTGGTGGACAGATAGCATAACATTCTCCTGCAAAAGGTCTTGATAAACTTGGGAATTAATTTTCCCGTCAATGATAGCAAGCTGTCCAGGCCCTGAGGCAACAAAGCAGCCCCAAACCACGTATCGTAGACTCGTCAACAGAGATGTTAGCATGTTCCAGAGATTTCTGTAAGTCTTTAGCTGACACTCTAGGATTCCTCTTAACCACGTTGAGCATTCTGCGCTGTGCTATTGCAGTCATCTTTGCAGGACGGTCACTCCTAGGGAGAGTAGCAACAGCGCTGAACTTTCTCCATTTATAGACAATTTGTCTTACCGTGGACTGATGAATATATCTATAAATGACCTCCAGCAGGCCACAAATGTGCATACGTCTGCTCAAACGGACAGAAACAGACTCCATGAGGGTGGTATGAGGGCCCGACGTCCACAGGTGGGGGTTGTGCTTACAGCCCAACACCGTGCAGGACGTTTGGCATTTGCCAGAGATTTGCCAAGATTGGCAAATTCGCCAATGGCGCCCTGTGCTCTTCACAGATGAAAGCAGGTTCACACTGAGCACATGAGCACATGTGACAGACGTGACAGAGTCTGGAGACGCCGTGGAGAACGTTCTGCTGCCTGCAACATCCTCCAGCATGACCGGTTTGGCGATGGGTCAGTCATGGTGTGGGGTGGCATTTCTTTGTGGGGCCGCACAGCCCTCCATGTGCTCGCCAGAGGTAGCCTGACTGCCAATAGGTACCGAGATGAGATCCTCAGACCCCTTGTGAGACCATATGCTGACACATGCACATTTGTGGCCTGCTGGAGGTCATTTTGCAGGGCTCTGGCAGTGCACCTCCTTGCACAAAGGCGGAGGTAGCAGTCCTGCTGCTGGGTTGTTGCCCTCCTACGGCCTCCTCCACGTCTCCTGATGTACTGGCCTGTCTCCTGGTAGCGCCTCCATGCTCTGGACACTATGCTGACAGACACAGCAAACCTTTTTGCCACAGCTCGCATTGATGTGCCATCCTATAGGTGAACTGCACTACCTGAGCCACTTGTGTGGGTTGTAGACTCCGTCTCATGCTACCACTAGAGTGAGAGCACCGCCAGCATTCAAAAGTGACCAAAACATCAGCCAGGAAGCATAGGAACTGAGAAGTGGTCTGTGGTCACCACCTGCAGAATCACTCCTTTTTTGGGGGTGTCTTGCTAATTGCCAATAATTTCCACCTTTTGTCTATTCCATTTGCACAACAGCATGTTAAATTTATTGTCAATCAGTGTTGCTTCCTAAGTGGACAGTATGATTTCACAGAAGTGTGATTGACTTGGAGTTACATTGTGTTGTTTAAGTGTTCCCTTTATTTTTTTGAGCAGTGTATATAGTACCAGAAGGGTGTTTCTATATTACTACTATTATCTACATTGTAGAATAATAGTGAAGACATCAAAACTATGAAATCTACTATGGAATCATGTAGTAACCAAAAAAGTGTTAAACAAATAACAATATATTTTATATTTGAGATTCTTCAAATTAGCCACCCTTTGCCTGATGACAGCTTTGCACACTTTTGGCATTCTCTCAACCAGCTTCACCTGGAATGCTTTTCCAACGGTCTTGAAGGAGTTCCCACATATGGTGAGCACTTGTTGGCTGCTTTTCCTTCACTCTGCAGCCCAACTCATCAAACACCATCTCAATTGGGTTGAGGTCGGGTGATTGTGGAGGCCAGATCATCTGATGCAGCACTCCATTACTCTCCTTCTTGGTCAAATAGCCCTTACACAGCCTGGAGGTGTGTTGGGTCATTGTTCTGTTGAAAAACAAATGATAGTCCCACTAAGCGCAAACCAGATGGGATGGCATATCACTGCAGAATTCTGTGGTAGCCATGCTGGTTAAGTGTGCATTGAATTCTAATAAATCACATACAGTGTCACCAGCAAAGCACCCCCACACCATCACACCTCCTCCTCCATGCTTCATGGTGGGAACAGCACATGCGGAGATCATCCGTTCTCCTAGTCTGCGTCTCACAAAGACACGGCGGTTGGAACCAAACAACTCTAATTTGGAATCATCAGACCAGTGTTTGGTTTTCACCAGGCATAATGGGACCCATGTTGTCCAGGAAGTTATACTTTTGACTCATCTGTGCATATGACATTCTTCCAAGAGTTTTGATGATAATCCAGCTGCTTCCGGGTTCTTTTTGGTAAACTTGAGTCAACTTTTTGGATGAGATGGGTCCCATTATGTCTGGTGAAAACAAACACTGCATTCCACACAATTCCTGACATTTAATCCTAGTAAAAATTCCCTGTCTTAGGTCAGTTAGGATCACCACTTCATTTTAAGAATGTGAAATGTCAAAATAATATTAGAGAGAATGATTTATTTCAGCTTTTATTCCTTTCATCACATTCCCAGTGGGTCAGAAGTTTACATACACTCAATTAGAATTTGGTAGCATTGCCTTTACATTGTTTAACTTGGGTCAAACGTATCAGGTAGCCTTCCACAAGATTCCCACAATAAGTTGGGTGAATTATGTCCCATTCCTCCTGACAGAGCTGGTGTAACTGAGTCAGGTTTGTAGGCCTCCTTGCTCACACATGCTTTTTCAGTACTGCCCACAAATGTTCTATAGCATTGAGGTCAGGGCTTTGTGATGGCCACTGCAACACCTTGACTTTGTTGTCCTTAAGCCATTTTGCCACAACTTTGGAAGTATGCTTGGGGTCATTGTCCATTTGGAAGAACCATTTGCGACCAAGCTTTAACTTCCTGACGGATGTCTTGAGATGTTGCTTCAATATATCCACATTATTTTCCTACCTCCTGATACCATCCATTTTGTGAAGTGCACCAGTCCCCTCTGCAGCACAGCACCTCCACAACATAATGCTGCCACCCCCTTGCTTCACGATTGGGATGGTGTTCTTCGGCTTGCAAGCATCCCCTTTTTTCCTCCAAACATAACGAAGGTCATTATAGCCAAACAGTTCTATTTTTGTTTCATCAGACCAGAGGCCATTTTTCCAAACAGTACAATCTTTGCCCCCATGTGCAGTTGCAAACTGCAGTATGTTTTTTTAAGGCGGTTTCGGAGCAGTGGCTTCTTCCTTGCTGAGCGGACTTTCAGGCTATGTCGATGTAGGACTCATTTTACTGTAGATGTAGATACTTTTGTACCAGTTTCCTCCAGCATCTTCACAAGGTCCTTTACAGTAGTTCTGGGATTGATTTGCACTTTTCGCACCAAAGTACATTCATCTCTAGGAGACAGAACGCGTCTCCTTTCTGAGCGGTATGACGGCTGCGTGGTCCAATGGTGTTTATACTTGCGTACTATTGTTTGTAAAGATAGACGTGGTACCTTCAGGCATTTGGAAATTGCTCCCAAGGATGAACCAGACTTGTGGAGGTCTACAATTGTTTTATGAGGTTTTGGCTGATTTCTTTTGATTTTCCCATGATGTCAAGCAAAGAGGCACTGAGTTTGAAGGTAGGCGTTGAAATACATCCACAGGTAGACCTCCAATTGACTCAAATTATGTCAATTAGGCTATCAGAAGCTTCTAAAACCATGACATCATTTTCTGGAATTTTCCAAGCTGTTTGAAGGCACAGTCAACTTAGTGTATGTAAACTTCTGACCCACTGGAATTGTGATACAGTGAAATAATAATTACAGACATAATTTAATGTCTGTAAACAATTGTGGGAAAATTACTTGTGTCATGCACAAAGTAGATGTCCTAATCGACTTACCAAACTATAAAAAATTGTTTGTGTATGTCAACTTCTGACTTCATATTGGTGGATGCATGTCGATGGATGGATGTTTCAGATGTATAGCTGATGTATTTTAGTTATATAACATTGGCTATGATGACTACTGTTGAACTGTCATTTCAATCTAGTTTTAATGACTCCAACCTAAGTGTTTGTATTCTTCCGACTTCAACTGTACAGTGCCTTGCAAAATTATTCACCCCCTTGCTGTTTTTTGTATTTTGTTGCATTACAACCTGTAATTTAAATGGATTTTTTATTTGGACTTCATGTAATGAACATAGACAAAATTATCTAAATTTGTGAAGTGAAATGAAAAAACTACCTGTTTCAAAGATTATAATAAATTAAAAACAGAAAAATGGTGCGTGCATAGTTATTCACTCCCTTTGCTATGAAGCCCTTAAAGAAGATCTGGTGCAACCAATTACCTCCAGAAGTCACATAATTAGTTAAATAAAGTCCACCTGTGTGCAATCGAAGTGTCACATGATCTGTCACATGATCTGAGTATATATACACCTGTTTTGAAAGGCCCCAGAGTCTGCAACACCACTAAGCAAGGGGCACCACCAAGCAAGGGGCACCACCAAGCAATCGGCCCCACGAAGACCAAGGAGCTCTCCAAACTGGTCAGGGACAAAGTTGTGGAGAAGTACAGATCAGGGTTGGGTTATAAAGAAATATCAGAAACATTGAATATTCCATAAAGCACCATTAAATTAAAGAATATTGCCCCACAACAAATCTGCCAAGAGAGGGCTGCCAACCAAAACTCACAGACCAGTCAAGGAGGGCATTAATCAGAGAGTCAACAGAGGCCAAAGATAACCCTGAAGGAGCTGCAAAGTTCCGCAGCAGAGATTGGAGTATCTGTCCATAGGACCACTTTAAGCCGTACACTCCACAGAGCTGGACTTTACAGAAGTGGACAGAAAAAAAGCCATTGCTTAAAGAATAAAATAAGCAAACACGTTTGGTGTTTGCCAACAGGCATGAGGGAGACTTCCCAAACATATGGAAGAAGGTACTCTGGTCAGATGAGACTAAAATTGAGCTTTTTGGCTATCAAGGAAAACGCTATGTCTGGCACAAACCCAACATCTCTCATCACCCCGAGAACACCATCCTCACAGTGAAGCATGGTGGTGGCAGCATCATGCTGTGGGGATGTTTTTCATTGGCAGGGACTGGGAAACTGGTCAGAATTGACAGAATGGTGGAAGGTGCTAAATACAGGGAAATTATTGAGGGAAACCTGTTTCAGTTTTCCAGAGATTTGAGACTGGGACGGAGATTCACCTTCCAGCAGGACAATGACTTTAAGCATACTGCTAAAGCAACACTCGAGTGGTTTAAGGGAAAACATTTAAATGTCTAGGAATGGCCCAGTCAATGCCCAAACCTCAATTCAATTGAGAATCTGTGGTATGACTTAAAGATTACTGTACACCTGCAGGAACCCATCCAACTTGAAGGAGCTGGACAAGTTTTGCCTTGAAGAATGGGCAAAAATCACAGTGGATTAGATGTGCCAAGTTTATAGAGACATATCCCAAGAGACTTGCAGCTGTAATTGCTGCAAAAGGTGGCTCTACAAAGTAATGACGTGAATAGTTATGTATGCTCAAGTTGTCTATTTTTTTGTCTTATTTCTTGTTTGATTCACAATAAAAAAATGTCTTGCATCTTCAAAGTGTTAGGCATGTTGTGTAAATCAAATGATACAAACAAAAACCCTGAAAAATAAATTTTATTTCCCAGGTTAAGGCAACAAAATTGGAAAAATGCCAAGGGGGTGAAAACTTTCTCAAGGCACTGTATATTATTACAGTACCTTCAGAATGTCTTAATATCCCTTGACTTATTCCAAATACAGCCTGAATTCAAAATGGATCTGATATTTCTTAATTTCTTAATTTTTTTGCTTATGTTTATTGTTTTGCTAGGTATTACTGCACTGTTGGAGCTGGGAATTCAAGCATTTCGCTGCACCTGCGATAACATATGTAAATCTGTGTATGTAACCAATAAACTTTGATTTGAAAAACACTCCTAAAAGAAAATACAAACTTTACACAAATGAAAACAGAACCTATACAAATGCACATGCTTACAGACACAAGTATTCACCCTTTGGTGTGCTATACTAATCATACAACACACACAGACACTCAGCCATGTCTTTAGCCTCTGAGTCTTCTATACACACATACAGTAGATGATTTATACAAATTGTCGAGACATTGTCGAAGCACTGGCGCCGTATCATACAGCTAAAATGATTTACTGTTGTAAGGAGTGTGAAGTCAGGCGCAGGAAAAACAGAGGATTCAATAACAATGTTCCTTTTAATGAAACACGGAGAACTTCGGCCACCCCACTAATACACTGGGTGCTCTACGTAAACTGCCCCAGACACGGGGAACGAAAAACAGTCCAGTAAACAAACTCGAACATACATAAACACGTAGTCCGAACAAACACCAAGCTTACACACTAACAATCCCGCACAAAGAAACGGGCGGGCCGGCTGACTGATAAAGCCCAACTAATTAAGCACAAACACAAAACAGGTGTAACCAATAAACACATAAGGAGGGGGAGAAAAGGATCAGTGGCAGCTAATAGGCCGGTGACAACGACCGCCGAGCGCCACCCGAACGGGAAGGAGAGCCTGCCTCGGTCGGAGTCGTGACAAATGTACTACTGTAAAACAGCTGACATCCACTCAAATAAACCTCTATAAACAGTAAAATACTAATCAAATGCCACTTACAGGGTGTCATTTTATCTAAAGCCCTTTAATCGCTATTTGCAAAACACATCCAAACAACAACTCCCCTTCTCTTCCTTGTGAGTGCACACCTTCAACAGTTTAGTGGGCTGGAAGAAGACAGATATATTGGCTTTTCTGCCTTTGGTGGTGTGAATTAGTAGGACGCAGCACGCAAGAGGCTGGAGCTGGCAGCCAATGGCATTCCTTAAGGACCAAGACATGGTCTGCAGAGAGAAAAAGCGGGGGAGAGATGGAGGGAGGGGCGAGAGAGAAAGCTAGAGAAAGGGCGAAAGAGTATGAGAGAGAGAGAGAAAGAGAGACAGAGACAGAGTGAGGCAGCACCAGAGACCTACAATAACCGCTGCTCATGGCTCACCTGAGAGGCCCAGATGCAAAGCACCCATAGATTATCCCAGGTGGGTGACGTACTGTTCTACTTTGTTCCATCCCTCATCGGGCTTGGAGGAGATCCAGGCTCCTATTGAGGAGGAGGAGGATCAAAGAGGCCACGGGCGGTGGTGCTTTGGTCTTTATGTCGGCTGGACCTGAACATGTTACAGATGAGAGGAGCATGCCGGGCTGGTGGAGGGAGAGGGAGAGTGTCTGGAGTTATAAAATCACGGGCTGGTTCTATACATCTTATCTCAGCAGCTAGAGTAAGTGTGGTATTTTCAGTGTTCAAAATAAAAAATATTTCCACCCTGAAACACTACAAACATTTCTTTAGGAGAGATGTTACAGTAACCGTGAGCAACTCTGTATCTGTGTTTCAGTCACTGAGGCCATTAGTAGAAGTGTTAGATTTCCCAGAATTCAAACTAGAGAGAAATGGCTTGCTAACAATTTGGCTGCAATAATTAAAAAATACATATGCAGGTAAGTAGTTATAGGCATGGCTTCTTGTCATGTGAATCAAACAGTGAGTGATTTTCTAGGATCAGTTAAGGGGGGATCTGATCCTAGATCAGCACGCCTCCTACATTACATAGTTAATATGAGTGTCCTTCCATTTTGTGAGTCCTCTGTTCAGAAATATACAAACAGATGTTGAGCCAACATCAGTATTGCCAACAGTTCAAGAAGTAAAATCATTTGTGCTAATGACAGATAACACTGAATTGAGCAGTGAAGGACAGTGGTGAGACAAGGTGTTCCATGGATGATGGAACTGGCACAGGACTTCTCTCTCAGAGAGGAGTTCTATCTCAGTGTTCTCTCTCTCAGGGGCCTGCCTGTCAGTTCCATTGAGAGCCATTGAACTCTGAGGGGGAAGCATCACAGAGATGGGACACAATGAACAGTTACAGCACATTAAAGGCCATCGTGGTTCCTCTCTCCTACCCATTTGACAGATGAACTCTGAAGGACTGGAGGACTCAGGAAAAGTTCAGGGCCTGTGTGAGAGCTCCACAGCTCCTGCCTGATCACTAATTTTCGGATTAATTGATGATGGGGGGGGAAAGGGAGCCGACTTGACATGTGCATTTACATCACTGTGTTCATGGCGTATCCTCTCGACACTCAAGTTCATCTCACTACATGAGCGCATTGATTGTACGAAACTTAACATAGGTTTCCTATTCACACACCTCTTCTCCTCATTTCTCTCATTCTTTCTCTCTTTTCTTTCCTTCTTTCTATCATTCTTTCTGTCCATGGGCACAACCGTTTCTCCCCACCTATTTCCATAGATCTCCCCTTGTTCTTCATGTTTTTTTTCATAATGTCCTATCAGGAAAAGTAACAATAAAATGAGTATTTAAAGGAAAATGAAATGAGTGAGCCTCCACCCCCAACCTCCCACTCCATTCCCCAAACCACACCCCCTAGCAACTGGAATTGCTTGTCAGTCACCCCCCACAACTCATCATCAGAAAGTATTCACACCTCTTAGCTTTTCCAAATTTGGTTGTGTTAAAGCCTGCATTTAATATGGATTAGATTTAGATTTGTGTCACTGGGCTACACACAATACCCCACAATGTCAAAGTGGAGATACATTTGTAGACATTTTTACAAATTAGTAAAAAATTAAAAGCTGAAATGTCTTGAATCAATAAGTATTCAACCCATTTATGGCAATCCTAAATAAGAGTCAAATCTTGCTTAATTAACAAGTCACATAATACGTTTCATGGAATCACTCTTGGTGCAGTAATAGTGTTTAACATGATTTTTGAATGACTACCTCATCTCTGTACTCCACACATATAATTATCTGTAAGGTCCCTCAGTCGAGCAGTGAATTTCAAACCCAAAATCAACCATAAAGACCAGGGAGGTTTTCCAGTGCCTTGCAAAGAAGTGCACCTATAGGTAGATTGGTAAAATTAAAAAGCACACATTGCATATCACTTTGAGCATGGTGAAGTTATTAATTAGACTTTGGATGGTGTATCAATACAACCAGTCACTACAAAGATACAGGCGTCCTTCCTAACTCAGTTGCCGGAGAGGAAGCAAACTGCTCAGGGATTTCACAATGACACCAATGGTGACTTTAAAACAGTTACAGAGTTTAATGGCTATGATAGGTGAAAACTTAGGATGGATCAACAACATTGTAGTTACTCCTCAATACTAACATAAATTACATACTGAAAATAAGGAAGCCTGTACAGAATAAAAATATTCCAAAACACGCATCCTGTTTGCAATAAGGCAATAAATTAACATGGCAAAAAATGTGGCAAAGAAATGAACTCTGTTTGTTATGTTTGGGGCAAATCCAACAAACCACATCATTGAGTACCACTCTTCATATTTAAAAAAAAAATGGTGGTGGCTGCATCATGTTATGTGTAATGCTTGAAATAAAAATATACAGAATTAAGCTATAAGCGAAGGCAACATCCTAGAGGAAAACCTGGTTGAGTCTACTTTCCTACAGGCACTGTGAGACTAATACAAAAAAATAATGGGCAAATATTGTACAATCCAGGTGTGAAAAGCTCTTAGAGACTTACCCAAAAAGACTCCCAGCTGTAATCACTGCCAAAGGTGTTAATACTTATGTAAATTAGATATTTCTAAATGTCATTTTCAGTAAATGTGCGAAAATGTCAAAGAAATGTTTCACTTTGTCATTATGGGGATAGGATAACAATTATATTTAATCCATTTTGAATTCAGGCTGTAACACAACATAATGTGAAATAAGTCAAGGTGTATGAATACATTCTGAAGGCATTGTACAGTATGCATAATTATTGAAGGACCACATTAATTACAGTATCGATTCAGGTTACTTTTTTGGTTAGAAGCATTCCATTTCGCAATTTAATAATTTGTGGGGGATTTGTGTACCCATGAAAACTGTTTTCAACACATAACATAAGGAGAAACGAAATGTTACATATTTAGACTGCATTTATGAGATCTCTATACAAAAAACACTGCCGTAAATGCAAGAAAACAGCAATGATGAGAAAGGGTTAAACATAGGTTTTAAATAAACTTGTGATTGTATTTACTATAGCTATGCCCCCTCCTCTTAAATCTTAATGTAAGGACATAAAAAAAATCGGCAGATTATAATCAATGATTTATTAAGTTGTCCAGTGCAGGAAATCATCAATGGACCCAAGATTATAGAAATACCCATACACATTAAAGGCAATTTTCTATTCATAATGGATACATTTAAGGAAAGGGATTCTGCTTTCTTGGTTTTTGTCTTTACTTGGGCTGTTAAGATGACCGTATTACCGCCACACCGGCGGTCACGAGTCATGACGGCAGTCAAATTCAATGTGACCATTTAGTCACGGTAATTAGGCTTCTCCAAGCTCTGATGCTGCTGATGGTCATTAGTAGCCTACCAAACTTGCTAACTGCCTGTTACTCAGCACTCTATTGTCCCTCTAATCACTCTGACGTCAATACCAATATAATCAAGAATCTAATCAAACACTTCATGAGAGTCCATGAGCTCATGTTGCGGGACATTTCCATATGCTATGCAATTGCGTGAGAAAACAGAGTGATGGACTCTATTAAAAGGAGCATCCCATCAGCTTTCAATAGGCTATGCCTTCTATATTATTTCTCAACTGTCCTAATGTTAAGTGCATTGCTTCTCTTTACAACAGGAGTATAGCCTGTCTGGCTGGCCTGAAAATGAACCACAGGAAAAGTGTCCTCCATTCAGTATTTAACTGTCCTTGTTTTGAGACAGGTGCATGATAATGGTCCATTCTGAATCAAAACAAATGTAACACATATATTATTTAGTATATTTAAAGAAAATATTAAATCAAGAATAGTCTGATGGGTGACAATATTAACTTGTGAATGATGCCGAGCTTGTGTGCAGTAAGGCAAGAAACAGTGTGTCATGACTGTCCAAGAGAATCCAAATAGGTCAGATCAGGTTTGCAATGAATAACTTCACTCAGCCCCCCTCTCACCCTAGAGCGGGAGGCAAAGAATTGGTGTGGGTTAACAACTCACGCCCTGATGTAAATCAAGGGAGAAGATTCAGGTCTGCGCTCTCAAGACCAAAGGAAGGGTCTTTGTTTCAACAGATGTTTTTCCAGCTAAAACACTAACACATTCAAAAGTGAATACTGGAACAATATTTCTAACATAGAATGTGGCGAATGGTCAGAAGTGATCTATAGAACACTAATGCAATTTTGTTTGTTATTTTGTGATATCATTAAAAATGTGATAAAGGTTATGCTGTAACTTGGAAAGTATACCGACTACAGACAGTTGAAGTCGGAGTCATTAAAACTCGTTTTTCAAACAATCCAAAAATGTCTTGTTAACAAAGTATAGTTTTAGCAAGTTGGTTAGGACATCTACTTTGTGCATGACACAAGTAATTTTTCCAACAATTGATTACAGACAGATTATTTAACTTACAACTTTCTGAATCACAATTCCAGTGGGTCAGAAGTTTACATACACTAAGATGACTGTGCCTTCAAACAGCTTGGAAAATTCCAGAAAATGATGTCATGGCTTTTATAGCTTCTGATAGGCTAATTGACATCATTTGAGTCAGTTGGAGGTGTACCTGTGGATGCATTTCAAGGCCTACCTTCAAACTCCGTGCCTTTTTGCTTGACATCATGGGAAAATCAAAAGAAATCAGCCAAGACCTAAGAAAAAAAATTATAGACCTCCACAAGTCTGGTTCATCCTTAGGAGCAATTTCCAAATGCCTGAAGGTACCACATTCAACTGTACAAACAATAGTACGCAAGAATAAACACCATAGGACCACGCAGCTGTCTTACCGCTCAGGAAGGAGATGCGTTATGTCTCCTAGAGATGAACGTTCTTTGGTGTGAACAGTGCAAATCAATCCCAGAAAAACAGCAAAGGACCTTTTGAACATGCTGGAGAAACTTTTGTACCAGTTATCTATATCCACAGTAAAACGAGTCCTATATTGACATAACCTGAAAGGCCGCTCAGCAAGGAAGAAGCCACCGCTCCAAAACCTCCATAAAAAAGCCAGACTGCAGTTTGCAACTGCACATGGGGACAAATATTGTACTGTTTTGAGAAATGTCCTCTGGTCTGATGAAACAAAAATATAACTGTTTGGCTATAATGACCATCGTTATTTTGGAGGAAAAAGGGGAGGCTTGCAAGCCGAAGAACACCATCCCAATCGTGAAGCACGGGGGTGGCAGCATCATGTTGTGGGGGTGCTTTGCTGCAGGGGGGACTGATGCACTTCACAAAATAGATGGCATCATGAGGTAGGAAAATTATGTGGATATAATGAAGCAACATCTCAAGACATCAGTCAGGAATTTAAAGCTTGGTCGCAAATGGGTCTTCCAAATGGACAATGACCCCAAGCATACTTCCAAAGTTGTGGCAAAATGGCTTAAGGACAACAAAGTCAAGGTGTTGGAGTGGCCATCACAAAGCCCTGACCTCAATCCTATAGAATATTTGTGGGCAGAACTGAAAAAGCGTGTGCGAGCAATTAGGCCTACAAACCTGACTCAGTTACACCAGCTCTGTCAGGAGGAATGGGTCAATATTCATGCAACTTATTGTAGGAAGCTTGTGGAAGGCTACCTGAAACGTTTGACCCAAGTTAAACAATTTAAAGGCAATGCAACCAAATACTAATTGAGTGTATGTAAACTTCTGACCCACTGGGAATGTGATGAAAGAAATCAAAGCTGAAATAAATCATTCTCTCTAATATTATTTTGACATTTCACATTCTTAAAATGAAGTGGTGATCCTAACTGGCCTAAGACGGGAATTTTTACGAGGATTAAATGTCAGGAATTGTGAAAAACTGAGTTTAATTGTATTTGGCTAAGGTGTATGTAAACCTCCGACTTCAACTGTATATATATATATATATATATATATATATATATATATATATATATAGAGAGAGAGAGAGAGAGAGAGAGAGAGAGAGAGAGTGCATTCGGAAAGTATTCAGACCGGTTTACTTTTTCCTTATTTTGTTACATTACAGCCTCGTTTTAAAACGTATTAAATAGAATTTTCCACATAATACCCCATGGTCACAAAGAGAAAACAAGCAAAAGATTTGAAAATTAAACACTGAAATTTCACATTTATAAAAGTATTCAGACCCTTTACTCAGTACTTTGTTGAAGCACCTTTGGCACCAATTACAGACTTGAGTCTTCTTGGGTATGACGCTACAAGCTTGGCACACCTCTATTTGGGGAGTTTCTCCCATTCTTCTCTACAGATCCTCTCAAGCTTTGTCAGGTTGAATAGAGAGCGTCGCTACACAGCTACTTTCAAGTCTATCCCAGATATGTTCGATCAGGTTCAAGTCCGGGTTCTGGCTGGGCCACTCAAGGACGTTTAGAGACTTGTCCTGAAGCCACTCTTGCGTTGTCTTAGTTGTGTGCTTAGGGTCGTTGTCCTGTTGGAAGGTGAATCTTCGCCTGTCTGTCATGAGTGCTCTGGAGCATGTTTTCATCAAGAAACTCTCTGTACTTTGTGCCATTAATCTTTCTCTCGATGCTGATTAGTCTCCCAGTCCCTGCTGCTATAAAACATCCCCACAGCAAGATGCTGCGAACACCATGTTTCACATAAGGGATGGTGCCAGATTTCCTCCAGATGTGACACTTGGCATTCAGGCCAAAGATTTCAATCTTGTTTCTCATGGTCTGAGAGTCCTTCAGGTGCCTTTTGGCAAACTCCAAGTGGGCTGTCATGTGCCTCATGAGCTCTACGGACAATTCCTTCAACCTCATGGCTTGGTTTTTGCTCTGATTTGCACTGTCAACTCTGTGACCTTATATAGACATGTGTGTGCCTTCCCAAATCATGTCCAATTAATTGAATTTACCACAAGTGGACTCCAATCAAGTTTTAGAAACATCTCAAGGGTGATCAATGGAAACAGGATGCATTTTGAGTCTCATAGCAAAGGGTCTGAATTCTTATGTTTTGCATGGTCATTATGGGGTATTGTGTGTACTGTAGATTGATGACGAAAAAAATCCTTTCTGAGAAGTTGCCATTATTTACTATACATAACTTTAACCCATTTTATAATAGATTCTCCAAAATTGAAATATACCAGGCATTTAAATATACATTCTAGTCGCACTTTATCAAAAGCCTTTTTAATGTCAGCTAATAATACCAGGCCTGTTTCCCAGATTTTTCATAGTGTTCTATTGTTTCCAGTATCTGTCTTGTATTATCTCCAATATATTGTCCATGTTAAACATCTGTCTGATTAGGATGAATAATACCTGACAATACCTTTTTTTTTCTATTTTCACGGCCGTTGAAAGAAGGCAGCGTAGTCAGCGTACATTTTCCTTTTCATTTAAAATGTGCCCAACAAAAAAACAAACGAAAGAGACAACCGTGAAGCTTACAAGGGCATTAGTGCCACAAACAAAGGTAACTACCCACACTGAAATGAGGGAAAAAGGGCTACCTAAGTATGATTCCCAATCAGAGACAACGATAGACAGCTGTCCCTGATTGAGAACCATACCCGGCCAAAACATAGAAATAAAGAAACATAGAAAACAAAACATAGAATGCCCACCCCAAATCACACCCTGACAAAACCAACTAGAGACATAAAAAAGCTCTCTAAGGTCAGGGCGTAACAGTACCCCCCCCAAAGGTGCGGACTCCGGACGCAAAACCTGAACCTATAGGGAAGGGTCTGGGTCGGCATCTATCCGCGGTGGCAGCTCAGGTGGGGGACACAGACCCCGCTCCACCTCTGGCTCACCCCACTTTCGCACCCTTGTTTTGCGGGCCGCGGACAGGGGACCGTCGCCAGAGGCTCCGGACTGGAGACCGTTGCCGGAGGCTCCGGACTGGGGACTCTCGTTGTGGGTCCCGGACTGGGGACCCTCGTAGCTGGCCCCAGACTGGCACCCTCGTTGCGGGCCCCGGACTGGGCACCCTCGTTGCGGGCCCCGGACTGGGCACCCTCGTTGCGGGCCCCGGACTGGGCACCCTCGCTGCGGTCCCGGAATGGGCACCCTCGCTGCGGGCCCCGGAATGGGCACCCTCGCTGCGGGACCCGGACTGGGCACCCTCGCTGCGGGCCCCGGACTGGGCAGCCTCGTTGCGGGCCCCGGACTGGGCAGCCTCGTTGCGGGCCCCGGACTGTGCACCCTCGTTGCGGGCCGCGGACTGGGGACCATCGCCGGAGGCTCCGGACTGGAGACCGTCGCCGGAGGCTCCGGACTGGTGACCGTCGCAGGAGGCTCCGGACTGGATACCGTCGCTGGAGGCTCCGGACTGGGGACCGTCGCTGGAGAGTCCGAAATGGAGAGCGTCGCTGGAGACTCCGGACTGGGGACCCTCGTTGCGGGCTTCGTGCCATGACTCCTCACTGGAGGCTTCGTGCCATGGATCATCACTGGAGGCTTCTTACCATGGATCATCACTGGAGGCTTCGTGCCATGGATCATCACTGGAGGCTTCGTGCCATAGATCATCACTGGAGGCTTCTTGCCATGGATCATCACAGGAAGCTTCTTGCCATGGATCATCACTGGAGGCTTCTTGCCATGGATCATCACTGGAGGCTTCGGACTGAAGGGACACACAGGAGGCCTGGCTCTGGGAGCAGGCACAGGACTCACCAGGCTGGGAAGACATACAGGAGGCCTGGTTCTGGGAGCGGGCACAGGATACACTGGGCCGTGGAGGCACACTGGAGGTCTCGAGCGTAGAGCCTGCACAACCCATCCTGGCTGGATGTTTACTTTGGCCCGGCACGTGCGGGGTGCAGGGACAGGACGCACTGGGCTGTGCAGACGCACCGGACACACAATGCGCAGAGCCGGCGCAGGATATCCTGGGCCGTTGAGACGTACTGGCGCCCAGATGCGCTGAGCTGGCACCCTCCGACCTGGCTGGATGCCCACTCTAGCCCGGCCGATACGGGGAGCTGGAAGGTACCGCACCGGGCTGTGAACGCGCACTGGAGACACTGTGCACTCCACCGCATAACACGGTGCCTGACCAGTACGACGCTCGCCTCTGTAAGCACGGGGAGTTGGCTCAGGTCTATACCCTGACTCAGCCACTCTCCCCGTGTGCCCCCCATAATTTTTTTGTGGGGTGCTGCCTCTCGTAGCGTTGCCGCTCTGCTTTAGCTGCCTCCAGTTCCTCTTTAGGACGGCGATATTCATCAGCCTGTGCCCAGGGTCCCTTGCCTTCCATGATCTCCTCCCATGTCCATTCCTCCAGATAGCGCTGCTCCTCCCGGCCACGCTGCTTGGTCCCTTGGTGGTGGGTAGTTCTGTCACGGCCGTCAAAAGAAGTGGACCAAAGTGCAGCGTTGTGAGCGTACATTTTTGTTTTTATTTAAAATGTCGCCAACAAAACAACAAACGAAAGAAACAACCGTGAAGCTTACAAGGGCATTGGTGCCACAAACAAAGTTAACTACCCACACTGAAAGGAGGGAAAAAGGGCTACCTAAGTATGATTCCCAATCAGAGACAACAATAGACAGCTGTCCCTGATTGAGAACCATACCCGGCCAAAACATAGAAATAAAGAAACATAGAAAACAAAACATAGAATGCCCACCCCAAATCATACCCTGCCCAAACCAACTAGAGATATAAAAAGGCTCTCTGAGGTGACATCTATGCGCTATGCATTTTGCTTAATTACAAATTATTAAGTGATAATGCCCGAGAAGCCGGTGTTTGGAGGATATATTGGCACAGGTGTTGTTAGGCCAGAGATGAATTTGAGTTGGTTGGCAAATCGTGCCAAAATATCCTTTAAACACTGGCTTCGAGAGCATTACCACTTTTATACAAAGGGTTACCAACATATTCAAATAATGACTGACATATTTTCATTAAAAACGTTATTTTGATGAATGTATTCATACTATTTCAATCTTCCACAATATATAGTCCCGACAGAAATCTAGGGTTGCTACCCAAGCAATTCGGTTCGGTTGCCAGAGACTCGACCCAGTCATTCAGTCTTTATGTTCTGTATCTATGGACACAACCCAGTCGTTCGTTCTAAATGTTTCATTACCATACTGGCTGGCAAAGTACTTATCCCTTGCTTGCTAGCTAGCCATCTACGGCTAACATACAGTCACGTCAATCATTGCAGCCAGCATAACAACACTAGCTGCATTTGCATTTGTTTAAGATGTTTTCTAATAACACTTAATTGAATACATCCATAACTATGAGCTATTGAGGCGCGATTTCGCCTGGCATAGAAAATGTGCTTTCTTGTTAGGACACTGTTGTTCAGGGGAGCTAGCCAACAACACAGCAAACTCAATCACTTCAAACTGAAGCTGGAAAGACTGCAAACTAGCTGCACTTTGTTTCGTTTTACCTTTTTTCAATTAACATTTACTCATAACATTAACTCACATTTACTCATTTAACATAGAATAGACACCGGCTGGAATGCGGTTTTAACCAATCAGCATTCAGGATTAGACCCATCCGCTTTATGAAGTTGCATAAATCAATTAAGCATATATGAGGACCTGTTCCTTTGTTAACCGCTCAACACAGAATAGACGCATGTGCGCACTCCCTCAAATCGTTAGGAGAAAATATCCTTTCTATTTTATTCAGCTTTGGTCAATTCATACAATTCATATAAAATAACATAAAATAATGCCAAGCAAATATTGTCTGCTAAATGAACTAGTGTAGCCTACAGCATTATGGCATACCCTATATCAGGGCCTAACATATCATGTTTCTTTAGACCTGTCTAACATAAATAATGGATTTATTGTGATGGTGTAGGCTATATTTCTTTAAAACATTTCTTTCACCTTTATTTAACCAGGTAGGCCAGTTGAGAACAAGTTCTCGTTTACAACTGCGACCTGGCCAAGATGAAAGGAAAGCAGTGCGACACAAACAACAAAACAGAGTTACACATGGAATAAACAAACGTATAGTCGATAAAACAATAGAAAGGTCTATTTCCAGTGTGTGCAAATGAGGTAAGATTTGGCGAGGTAAGGCAATAAATAGGCCGCAGTGGTGAAGCAATTACAACTTAGCAATTAAACACTGGAGTGATAGATGTGAAGAAACTGAATGTGCAAGTAGAGATACTGGGATGCAAAGGAGCAAAAAATAAAATAAAATAAGAAAAAGAATAATAAATAAGAATATGGGGATGAGGGAGTTGGATGGGCTATTTACAGATGGGCTATGTACAGATGCAATGATCTGTAAGCTACTCTGACAGCGGATGCTTAAAGTTAGTGAAGGAGATATGAGTCTTCAGCTTCAATGATTTTTGCAATTTGTTCCAGTCATTGGCAGCAGAGAACTGGAAGGAAAGGCAGCCAAAGGAAGTGTTGGCTTTGGGGATGACCAGTGAAATATACCTGCTGGAGTGCGTGCTTCGGGTGGATGCTGCTATGGTGACCAGTGAGCTGAGATAAGGCGGGGCTTTACCTAGCAAAGACTTATAGATGACCTGGAGCCATTGGGTTTGGCGACGAATATGAAGCGAGGGCCAACCAATGAGATCATACAGGTCACAGTGGTGGGTAGTATATGGGGCTTTGGTGACAAAACGGATGGCACTGTGATAGACTGCATCCAATTTGATGAGTAGAGTGTTGGAGGCTATTTTGTAAATGACATCGTCGAAGTCAAGGATCAGTAGGATAGTCAGTTTTACGAGGTTATGTTTGGCAGCATGAGTGAAGGATGCTTTGTTGCAAAATAGGAAGCCAATTCTAGATTTAACTTTGGATTAGAGATGTTTGATGTGAGTCTGGAAGGAGACTTTACAGTCTAACCAGACACCTAGGTATTTGTAGTTGTCCACATATTCTAAGTCAGAACAGTCCAGAGTAGTGATGCTGGACGGGCGGGCAGGTGCATGCATTTATTTTTACTTGTACTTAAGAGCAGTTGGAGGCCATGGAAGGAGAGTTGTTTTGTGACTCCAACCTAAGTGTATTTAAACTTCCGACTTCAACTGTATGTACTTCCTTTCAAGCAAAACCCTTCTCAACCTGTGGTGAGTTTTTCACAATAAATAAGGTTTTGTGTGTAAGATGGTTAAATAAAGAGCAAAATTATTGATTATTATTATATTATTATTCGTGCCCTGGTCCTATAAGAGCTCTTTGTCACTTCCCGAAGAGCTCTTATAGGACCAGGGCACAAGTAATAATATAATAATAATCAATCATTCTAGCTGGGTTGTGACAAAAACTCACACTCATTCGTATGTTTAATAAATGTATCGTATAGTGTGTGACAGGCTTACAATGATGGCAAAAAACAACATTTGAGAGTGCGCTGACCCTGGTGCTAGAGGAGGTACGCAGCTGGAGGTTGAATCTTTGAAGGGGTACGGAACTATAAAAAGTTTGGGAACCACTGCCCTAGACCCACTACAATGCGCATACCGGCCCAACAGATCCACGAACGACGCAATCGCCATTGGACCGTACACTACCCTGTCCCACTTGCCTGGCTACCAAGACTCCTTGCTCTAGCTAAATGCTACGCCACACCCACCGACATTACTTTCTTCTCTGTAATGAGTACCTCCCGGACCTTTCACCAAATGCAAACAAATTCAGGGCCATTTGATTGGTCCAGAAACCAATGGGTTGGGCCAGAGCCAGAACACATGTGGATAAAGTGGCAGTTAGAAAATGTGTCATTAGCTTTGATACTCTGATTTGAGACGAATCACTGATTACTTTTTTAGTACAACACCCCTAGTGCCTATCATCATCACAAACGACTTAAATGATTGCAGTATCAGACTAAAGTACACTTTATTAACAAAGGTAAGTTGACACCCTTTCAAAATAGTGGATTAGGCTATTTCAGCCATACCCATTGCTGACAGGTGTATAAAATTGAGCACACAGCCATACAATCTCCATTGACAAACATTAGCAGTAGAATGGCCTTAGTGAAGAGCTCAGTGACTTTCAAAGTAGCACTTTCAAAGTAGCATCATAAGATGCCACCTTTCCTACAAGTAAGTTTGCCAAATTTCTGCCCTGCTATAGATGCCCTGGTCAACTATAAGTACTGTTATTGTGAAGTGGAAACATCTAGGAGCAACAATGTGTCAGTGAAGTGGTAGGCCACACAAGCTCACAGAACGGGCCAACGAGTGCTGAAGCGCGTAGCGTGTAAAAATCATCTGGACTCGGTTGCAACACTCACTACTGAGTTCCAAACTGCCTTTGGAAACAATGGCAGCACAATAACTGTTTCATGCCAAGTGTTGACTGGAGGGGTGTAAAGCTCGCCGCCATTGGACTCCGGAGCAGTGGAGACACTTTTTCTCTGGAGTGATGAATCATGCTTCACCATCTGGCAGTCCAACGGACGAATCTGGGTTTGACGCATACCAGGAGAATGCTACCTACCCGAATCCATTGTGCCAAATCTAAAGTTTGGGGGATGAGGAATAATGGTCTAGGGCTGTTTTTCATGGTTTGGGCTAGGCCCCTTTGTTCAAGTGAAGGTTAACTTAATGCTACAGCACACATTTACATTCTAGACATTTCACTGCTTCCAACTTTGTTGCAACAGTTTGGAGAAGGCCCTTTCTTGTTTCAGCACGACAATGCCCCCATGCACAAAGCGAGGTCCATACAGAAATGGTTAGTTGAGATCTGTGTGGAAGAACTTGACTGGCTTGCACAGAGCCCTGACCTCAACCCCATCGAACACCTTTGGGATGAATTGGAACGCCGACTGCGAGCCCAACGTCAGTTCCCGACCTCACTAATGCTCTTGTGGCTGGATGGAAGCAAGTCCTCGCAGCAATGTTCCAACATCTAGTGGAAAGTCTTCCCAGAAGAGTGGAGACAGTTATAACAGGAAAGGGGGACCAACTCCATATTAATGTCCATGATTTTGTAATAAGATGTTCGACGAGAAGTATGTGTCCACATACTTTTGGTCATCTAGTGTATGTAGCGAACAACAGAGCAGCAGAATCGTTTTGTGTGAGTCGTCAGGTTACTGTCCCACCTGGACAAGAGAAATATCTATGTAAGAATGCTATTCATCGACTACAGCTCAGCCTTCAACACCATAGTGTCCTCCAAGCTCATCACTAAACTCAGGGCCCTGGGTCCGATGAGGAGTGTGCAGAACACCTTCCAGAACCGGAACGAGAGCTGCAGACCCCAGTCAAAGAGACCGTGGATCCGGAAGACGTGCTGCACCATAGCCTGGGCCGTCTCCTTGGCCGAGGGTTGTTTGGGGAGAGGAATGAAGTGGGCGGCTTTGGAAAACCAGTCGACCACAGTCAGGATGGCAGTGTTGCCCTCAGACGGGGGGAGACCCATGACGAAATCCAGGGACATATGGGACCAGGGACGGTGAGGGACAGTCTTGTTGGAGAAGTCTTGTTCTGTGCTCAGACCGTACAGGCGGCGACAAATGCGTCAACATCAGGAACGATAGTAGGCCACCAAAAGCGGTGTCGCACGAAAGCCAGTTTCCGACGAGAGCCTGGGTGACAGTCAAGACTGGAGGATTGGGCCAACACCAGGAAATCGGAGCGGACAGCATCAGGCACAAACATCCGGTTATCTGGGCCATCCCCCAGGGTTCGGCTGGGACTGCTACGCCTCCCGGACCTGTTTCCCTATACCCCAGAGGAGTGCCGTCGCCAGGCACGAGGTGGGAAGGATGGTCTCGGGCTCCGGGGTGGTAAAGGTGGGGTTATAGAGGCGAGACAGGGCATCCGGCTTGACATTCTGCACCCCGGCCTGTAGGAGAGGATGTTCGGCCCCTTATAGAGAGTGCCTCCATTCCTCCAACGCCATCTTCACCATGAGAAGCTGCCGATTCCCCACATTGTATTTCCTCTTCATGGCGTTGAGGCGGTGTGAGAAGAACAGCCCCCACTCCGACATCCGAAGCATCGGCCTCCACCCCAAACTGACGGGAGGGTTCAGGATGAACCAGGAAAGGAGAGGTAGTGAAGCTGTGTTTAAGGTCCCAGAACGCCCGGTCAGCAGCAGAGGACCACGTGAATGGAACCTTGGTAGAGGTGAGTGCTGACAGGGGGGAAGCCAGGGTGCTGTAACCCCGCATAACTTGGCAATAAACGTTAGCGAACCCCAGGAAATGTTGCAGCTGCACCCTGAACGTAGTCTGGGGCCAATCCACAACTGCTCTCACCTTCTCCTGATCCATCTGGACACTCAAAGCAGAGATGATTTAGCCCAGAAAGGGAATGGTGGAGCGATGGAACTCGCAATTTTCCGCCTTAACAATGTGGATGTGGAGCACGTGTTCTTGGGGGGAGCGGGACAAGACAAGGGTGTCATCAATGTAGACGAAGACGAACCGGTTCAGCATGTCGCAGAGAACATCATTCACCAGGGCCTGGAACAGGGCATTGGTGAGGCCAAACGGCGTGACCAGATATTTGTAATGGCCACTGGCCGTGTTGAAGGCGGTCTTCCACTCGCCCCCCTCTCATATCCACACCAGGGTGTAGGCGTTTCGTAGATCCAGCTTGGAGAAAACAGTGGCTCCCTGGAGCGGCTCAAAGGCAGAGGAAATGAGTGGTAGCGGGTAGCAGTTCGTCACAGTAATGTCATTGAGTCCCCGGTAGTCAATGCACGTGTGCAGGGTCTTGTCCTTTTTCTCCACAAAGAAGAAACCTGCGCCAGCGGGAGAGGAGGAGGGACGGATAAATCCTATAGCTTGGGAGTCCCCAATGTAGGTCTCCATAGCCTTGGTCTCTGGTCCCAACACAGAGTACAGACGTCCCCAGGGCGGTGTGGTGCTTGTGAGACAGTCAATCCCGCAGTCATAAGGGCGGTGCGGTGGAAGGGAAGTGGCCCGCGACTTGCTGAACACTTCTCAGAGGTCCTGATACTCCGCGGGAATGGCGGAGAGGTCCGGAACAACTTCCGAGCCCCCAGGAAGACGTCCTGGGGCAGGTTGAGCCGACTTCAGACAATGGGCATAGCAGAACAGCCTCCAGCCCATGATAGCACCCGTAGACCAGCTGATGAGAGGATTGTGTCGATGGACCCAGGAGAATCCCAAAACCACGGGAATCTGGGGGGACTTGATGAGCAGGAATTGAATGGTCTCGCTGTGATTCCCTGACACACGTAGGTTGATGGGAGTGGTGTTATGGGTGACCCGACCTATAGAGCGCCCGTCCAGCACTCTAACATAAGTGGGGATGGAGAGGGGCTGAGTGGGGATATTCAGCTCGGAAGCCAGTGTGGCGTCCAAAAAGCTCTCCTCGGCCCCAGAGTCAATTAGGACCACTAGAGGGGGGCACTGTCACACCCTGATCTGTTTCACCTCTCTTTGTGCTTATCTCCACCCCCCTCCAGGTGTTGCCCATCTTCCCCATTATCCCCTGTGTATTTATACCTGTGTTCTCTGTTTGTCTGTTGCCAGTTTGTCTTGTTTGTCAAGTCAACCAGCGTTTTTGTGTCAGCTCCTGCTTTTCCCCAGTCTCTCTTTTCTCGTCCTCCTGGTTTTTGACCCTTACCTGTCCTGACACTGTATCCACCTCTCCTGACCACGCTGCCTGCCCCTGTCCCTGAGCCTGCCTGCCGTCCTGTACCTTTGCCCCTGTTGCTGTAATAAACATTGTTACTTCGACACGGTCTGCATCTGGGTCTTACCTTGATACATATACACGGCGTGTGTTTGTGTGTACGAGCCGAGTTAGAGGGAGATCTAATTTCTGCCTGAGAGCAGCTAGAAGCTGATTAAAGGTAAATCCCAGTTAGTGTTATCTGTGATACCCTAAAAGCCCTAGTTTGGGGTTATTACTGTAGTAATGGATGAGAAGAAGACCACAGAGAAAGTACGGGAGGATAGTTTGAGTGTCAAAGGTCATGGGAATAATAACGAGGTGGTGGTTAAAGTGTAGATAACTATAGATTGATGGAAGAAACGAGGATTGTTTGTTCAACGTAACCTATTTCTAAACATTCCACAGCACGGATGTGCCCTGCTGAACGCAGCCCTGGCTTCCCACTCTCAGCTGTCTTCCCAAACATTCACCTTCAATCCACTCCTCTGAAAGTGGTTCCTTCACACAGCAAAAGCGGAGTTGGAACATAGATGGGACAAGTCCAAATTTATAGGTGGTGGAAAGAGTGCTGACAGAATTACTGCATAAGCTGTACAGAATGTATTCAAACACAGTGACAAGGGCCCATTGCTCAGAGCTGGGTGGTGAAAGGAAGCTTTGTATCAAAGACTTATCAAGGATTTATTCACACCTCTACTTACACAACCACCATGCAACAGAAACAGTGAAACTCATTTCAACATGACTGCAGTTCACACACACACACACACACACACACACACACACACACACACACACACACACACACACACACACACACACACACACACTACCACAACAAACACATTGTATACCTAAATTGAGCTTTGAAAAGGTTTTGAGTTGATTGCCATTGTGGGGGTCTGGTTTTACAGGAAATTACCTTGTTATCAGACATTTGTCATTACGCTGGACCCTCCCCTTACTCTTATCTTTACCCCTCCTACTCACATCCACTTTAACTTTCACTCCCTACACCTACTCACTCACTCACTATACTTACTAACTATACAGTGATGTAACATTGTCTTACTATCAACGCCATTCTTCTTCTTGCTGATTATACTGCTCTCACCTCATCAGCCCTACAACACCTTGTCTAGCCCCCCAACACACACACACACACACACGCACGCACGCACGCGCGCACGCACGCACGCACGCACGCACACACACACAGACACACCTCTCTTACTGTCACTGGTAGACCCTCATCTCTAGAGCTCCTATTGAATTGTCTAATCCTCAATCATTCATCCACCCACAGGTCATCTCACTCTCTCTCTCTATCAGTGACCCTCCTCCCCTTCCTGAATAATTGTTCTTGCCTAGTCTAATGCTGTACCCTCAATCCATCCATTGACATGTCCCACCAACTCCCCCCCTCCTCCCCTTACAACTTCTATCTCCCCGTTGTCTAACCCTATCTCATCCCTCTACCTCGCTAGTCGCCATCCTACTCACTCCTGACCATATCTGGTCCCTCAACTTTCCTAAAGCTCAATTCAAAGTCCACAGCTGCAGAAACGTGACAGTCTTCGCAGACCATTATTACACTTTCAACCTTATTTACTAATCTGTCATCGAGTCGCGGAGGTAGACTTTTTTCACTTAAGCTTATCCCTGTATCTCGTTGACCCACTACCTCATCCCCCAACCCAGCTTGCCACCCTCGCTCCCTCCCTTTTTTCCTTCTTTTCCTCCCTACCTACCTCTTTCACTCCCTCCTTCCCCCATCCCCCAGGTCCTCCCAGCCTAGCAACCATAGAGAGGGATTGTTGTTTGACATGGGGCTCTTTGAACTAAACTTATTTGTTAGGTCCACAGACGAGAGAACGGTGACACCCTCTAACCAGCACTGATATATTGCAGCAAAGACAACACTCTCTCCAATAGAGCACTGGTTATTAATGGACATATTTGACATCATCTGTCTCCAGATAACACACTCTTATCTGAGCTCTGTGTGTATTCCTGCTCCTGCCTTGCATGTATGTAACCCACTGTGAGGTTTGTGTTTGCGTGTTGAGGGGATAGATGAGAGAAGACGTTCTACACCCAGAGGCCAGGCAGCCCAGTGGGGGGAGAGAAGACATTCTACACCCAGAGGCCAGGCAGCCCAGTGGGGGGAGAGAAGATATTCTACACCCAGAGGCCAGGCAGCCCAGTGGGGGGAGAGAAGACATTCTACACCCAGAGGCCAGGCAGCCCAGTGGGGGGAGAGAAGACATTCTACACCCAGAGGCCAGGCAGCCCAGTGGGGGGAGAGAAGACATTCTACACCCAGAGGCCAGGCAGCCCAGTGGGGGGAGAGAAGACATTCTACACCCAGAGGCCAGGCAGCCCAGTGGGGGGAGAGAAGACATTCTACACCCAGAGGCCAGGCAGCCCAGTGGGGGGAGAGAAGACATTCTACACCCAGAGGCCAGGCAGCCCAGTGGGGGGAGAGAAGACATTCTACACCCAGAGGCCAGGCAGCCCAGTGGGGGGAGAGAAGACATTCTACACCCAGAGGCCAGGCAGCCCAGTGGGGGGAGAGAAGACATTCACAGATGCACACATATACAGAATGCATCAATCCGTTATATCCACACACATACTGTATGCACACAGACACACACACATACACCCTCCACCATGTGGAACCAAATGCCATGTCTTGGGGGTAGATTCGAGAGTCAGACTTCCACCCCCTCGTCCTTCCTCAGAACTGGGTCAAAGTCTACCCAAAACAGTTTCCTGGTGCTCTGCCTGAAAGGCATCCATTACAGCTACTCCAAAGGCCTGTTAGCGAAATCCAGTCCACAATATCCCATGATATCATTTCACATGTCGTTAATTACACTGTACACAGCCACACTATTCAACACAACCACCATTTAGAATTTATGCCTATAGCAGTGTAGGCTGCTGAGGGGAGGACGGCTCATAATAATGGCCGGAATGAAGTAAATGGAATGGTATCAAATACATGTTTGCTACCATTCCATTCACTCCATTAAAGCAATTCCAATCCATTCCAATCATTATTATGAGCCGCCCTCCCCTCAACAGCCTCTACTGGCCTACAGATACATATATTTAATTTAAAGTACCAGTCAGAAATTTGGACACACCTACTCATTCAAGGGTTTTTCTTTATTTTTACTATTTTCTACATTATAGAATAATAGTATAGACATAAAAACTATGAAATAATACATATGGAATCATGTAGTAACCAAAAAAAGTGTTAAACAAATCTAAATATACTTTATATTTGAGATTATTTGCCTTCACGACAGCTTTGCACACTCTTGGCTTTCTCTCAACCAGCGCCATCAGGTAGTCACCTGGAATGCATGAAAATGAACAGGTGTGCCTTGTTAAAAGTTCATTTGTAGAACTTCTTTCCGTCTTAATGCTTTTGAGACAATCAGTTGTGTTGTGACAAGGTAGGGGTAGTATACAGAAGATAAAAGACCAAGTCTATATTATGACAAGAACAGCTCAAATAAGCAAAGAGAAACGACAGTCCATCATTACTTTAAGACATGCAGGTCAGTCAATATGGAAAGTCAAGAACTTTTAAAGTTTCTTCAAGTGCAGTCGCAAATACCATCAAGTGCTACGATGACACTGGCTCTCATGAGGACCGCCACAGGAAAGGAAGACCCAGAGTTACCTCTGCTGCAGAGGATACGTTCATTAGAGTTACCAGCCTCAGAAATTGTAGCCCAAATAAATGCTTCACAGAGTTCAAGTAACAGACACATCTCAACATCAACTGTTCAGAGGAGACTGCGTAAATCAGGCCTTGATGGTCAAATTGCTGCAAAGAAACCACTACTAAAGGACACCAATAAGAAGAGAAGACTTGCTTGGGCCAAGAAACACGAGCAATGGACATTAGACCGGTTGCTATCTGTCCTTTGGTCTGATGAGTCCAAATTTGAGTATTTTGTTTCAAACCGTGCGTGTCTTTGTGAGACGTAGAGTAGGTGAATGGATGATCTCCACATGTGTGGTTCCCACCGTGAAGCATGGAGAAGGAGGTGTGATGGTGTGGAGGTGCTTTGCTGTTGACACTGTCTGTGATTTATTTAGAATTCAAGGCACACTTAATTAACCAGCATGTCTACCACAGCATTCTGCAGCGATATGCCAAACCATCTTGTTTGCGCTTAGTGGGACTATCATTTCTTTTTCAACAGGACAATGACCCAACACACCTCCCAGCTGTGTAAGGGCTATTTGACTAAGAAGGAGAGTGATGGAGTGCTGCATCAGATGACCTCGCTTCCACTTGAGATGGTTTGGGATGAGTTGGACCGCAGAGTGAAGGAAAAGCAGCCAACAAGTGCTCAGCATATGTGAGAACTCCTTCAAGACTGTTGGAAAAGCATTCCCGGTGAAGGTGGTTGAGAGAATAACAAGAGTGTGCATAACTGTCATCAAAGCAAAAGGTGGCTACTTTGAAGAATACAAAATGTAAAATATATATTGATTTGTTTAACACTTTTTTGGTTGCTACATGATTGCATATGTGTTATTTCATAGCTTTGATGTCTTCACTATTATTCTACAATGTAGAACATAGTAAAAAATAAAGAAAAACCCTTGAATGAGTAGGTGTGTCCAAACTTTTTATTGGTACTGTATTTCATAATATACAGATGGAAAGGCAAAATAAGCGAATCAGGTGAGGATGGACCATAAGCAGACAGAGCGTAAAGTAAGAATAGGAGTAATAATTCATAACAAGACAAGTGAGACAAGGGAGGGACAGAGAGCAGGAGAGTGAAATAACCATGTAACTCTAATGGTAGCTCCTCCACTGTTATTGACGTGGATTAGAGGGACAAAGAGCAGGATGGAGAGAGGTGATAGAACCCTAACAACAACTGTAAGAGTACCTGCACTGTTATCTAATGAACAAATTGGGTGTTTGTGTCTAGATACATGATGAGAAACATTGAAGCTACAAAATGTTTGGCTCAAATCTCTGATAAGACAAGGCCTGGGCAAGATCTAGGCATGTTTGGTTATCCCACCACCTCAGTAGGGAAAGCAGTTAAAACACTAACAGGATAGTTTTATTGTGTGGAACTAATAGCCTGGCTAGCATCATAAACATGATGGATCTGCATGGTTAGGTGAGACAGAGAGAGAGAGACAGAGAGAGATAATATATAGGAAGGGAGAGAGAGATAATAGACAGGAAGGAAGAGAGAGAGAGTGATAGGAAGGGAGACAGAGAGGATAGATATGAAGGGGGAGAGAAAGAGAGAGATAATATAGATAAGAAGGGAGAGAGAGATAAAATAAAGATATAAAGGGAGATATAGAGGGAGAAAGAGATAGAGAGAATAGATAGGAACGGAGGGAAAGAGAGAGAATAGATAGGACGGGAGGGAGCGAATAGATAAGAAGGGAGAGAGAGAGATAGAATAGATAGGAAGGGAGGAAGAGAGAGATAATAGATAGGAAGGGAGAGGGAGGTAGTAAGAGAATAGATAGGAAGGAAGAGAGATAATAGATGGGAAGGGAGAGAGAGAGTATAGATAGGAAGGGAGAGAGAGAGAGAGAAAGAGTGAGAGAATATAGATAGGAAAGGAGAGCGAGAGAGAGCTAATATAGATAGGAAGGGAGAGAGATAGAGAGAATAGATAGGAAGGGAGGGAGAGAGAATAAATAGGAAGGGAGGGAGAGAGAATAGATAGGAAGGGAGGGAGAGAGAGAAAGAGGGGACAGCCAGTGAAAAGTGCAAAGTAATGTTGATAATATTTCCCATCTTGTTTTGTTTTGTCTTTCATACCAGGTCATGTGTCTTCTCAGTCATGTTGACAGTGGTCTCCTACCATTGCTTTAATGTATTGTTGTTCTGATTAATATTGTTGTTGTAGTTGTTGTTAATTAATGGTAATCCCATGTCCACTACTAATATTATTATTGCTGTTGGTCCCACCATGTATTTATATATATATATATATATATATATATATTGTATATCGATATGTATACTTTGACAATGTAAGTAATAATGAACTTGCCATGTCAATAAAGTCAATTCAATTGAATTGAAAGAGAGAGAAAATATAGGAAGGGGAGAGAGAGAGAGAGAGAGAGAGAGAGAGAGAGGCAGAGAGAGAGAGTGAGAGAGAGAGAGAGAGTGAGAGTGAGAGTGAGAGAGAGAGAGA